>NW_027365919.1:0-87851 GCF_046119375.1 Phyllobates terribilis
TTAAGGAACTCTGCACATTCAAGCGAAACCAGAAGACAAAGGGAAACAACAAGGTAATAGCTGGAGAGAGAGTGTCTGCCATTTACTAGAGACGCATGCCCACCAAATTCAGTGACCCAGGTATGGTGACTATCCCTTGTCGTATCGGAACACTGATTTTGATAGGGCCATGCTAGATTTAGGAGCATCCATTGTTGTTATTCCTCACTCTCTTTGCATGCAACAGGATTAGGCCCCTGAGTAAGACTGATATATTAATGCATTAGCTGATGGGTCAACTTTGCATCCTAAGGGAGTTGTGGAAAATGTGCTAGTTAAGGTTTATAGGTTAGTCTTCCCCATGGACTTTTATGTACTTGATATGGAGAGTGATAAGAAGGATGCACCTATACTTCTAGGAAGTCTGTTTATGAAGACAGCATGTACCAGGATAGACTTAGGGCTTGGGACCTTATCTTTGGAGTTTGATGGTGATATAGTGAGTTTTGATATCTGTGATACTGATGAAGAGTCTAGTGATGAGTTAGACGGTGTTTTTGCTATAAAGGTAGGTTGATATAGAAAGGATGTAGATAGGTTGGAGATGGATTTGGCCGATGGGGCCCCCATGCTGATGTTAGAGGGAGAAAACCCTCCTTTTCCTCCCCCTATTGTGCAGGTACGTAGAGTGATGACTTCGTTACCTCCAGGACACTCCATAGAGACGAAGAGAGGATACGACAAGGGGCTCGTAAAGAAGAAAGGAATTAAGCAATCTTGGATTAGGAAAGATGAGCTAGCCCGAAGAAGGGCCAGTGCAGGTTGATATGAGAGCAAGACGTTGGGCATACAACATTAACAAAATGCGCTATTTGGGAGGCAACCCGTCCATGAGGTAATTTTCTTACTTCCACTTAGGTTATCTCTATTCCTTATCTCAAAATGAGGACATTGTTTGGTTTAAGTGTGGAAGAAGGATTTACTTCACCTATAGTAGTTGTAGTTTTTGAAAATTTTGATTTATTTTTGAATTTTTAGAGTTGGCATTCAGATTTTTCCCCCAGTTTTATACTGTGTGAACTTCTATAAAGATTTATGAATTTTGAATATTTTTAGATGTTAATATTTCAAGCTTATATGATGAGGATATGTTTGATCAAGTAGAGGACTTTGACTTGAGCATGTGGGTTATGATTAGAACCCATTAGGACCAATACTAAGATCACATGTTCACCATTTGTTCTCCACTTTGTCATTTTGTCACAATAAACTTTTTTCGTCCTTTTACATCACAAAATAAAAGAAAAAGAGAATAAAAAAGGTAGTGAACTCCAAGTTTAAAAAGCCGGAAAAGCAAGCGATCTCCGTGGTGTGAAAGATCACTCCGGGTTCGATCCTCAGTGGCTAAATAAGCAAAGAGTGTCACTAGTGGCCCGGACTGTAAGACAAACGGGCCCGATATCCAAAATGTGAAAATAAAGTGCAAAATGTGTGAATAGGATGATATATGGAGGAATAAAAAGTGCATGTGATATGACTTAAGTAGAGTTATGTTTTTTGTTTGCTTCCGATGGTGTTGGAACTTGTGCATAATTTTCATAAGTAGGAAACATATAAGGCAAGAATTAATTGCTTATTTGATCTTCCGTTATTTGCATTGATATATTACTTGGATAGAGACATCTTTAGAATAGTTTGAGGATTAATGTTCATGTATTTTCATAGAGTAAACATAGTTCAAAACTTGGAGAATATTTGATTGCCATTGTTGGTATAATTAGAGTCTAGTTAAGTTTGCATCACTTTTTGAGTATTTCTAGTAGAGTTGGAGCCTACGTCCATTGCTTTTGATGATTGTAGGTACCTAGAGCTAGAGTGTTTGATTCGAATGCCACTACTATCATTTATGCCATACTCACTAAGATCGCCATGGAGTTAGCAGCACCTTACTCAAAGAAGAGCAAGGTTCAAGTGTGGGGGTGGTTTGATAGGCAGCGTTTAGTACAGCGTAGCAAGTGGTCGTTAGTATCAATTACGAGTGATTTGGCATGATTATGGAGCGTATTACCGTGATCCGGAATGAGCGAAGAAAAGGCGTTAAACACGAGGATTATGGACATTCGAGGAGAAGATGCCAAGGGTACTAATCCAGATCCGCACACACAGGGACGCGGCCACGCAGGAAAGCAGAAGCATAGGCACAACTGGGAATAGGAGCGCGCGACCGCACCACTAAATGCGGGCTAAATTCAAATTCTCGGTACAGGCGCAACTGTTCCGACACACGCGCGATCGCGCCCCTTGTCGGGTCCAGAAACCTATGAACACCTAATTCACTTGGAGCTTCTTGTGTGCTTTGGGCTACTTTCTAATGGAGTTTTGGGTTGTTTAATATTAGGTTTTATGTTAGGGTTTTTGGGTTAATAAATAGATGAGAGATTTGCCTCCATCATCACATGTTATCTTTTATTCATTTAATATTTACATAGTTTTCGCAATGAGCCCGGAGTAGTCTCCTATACTTTGTTCGATTGGTGGAAGCCAATGAGTTTGATTAAATGTAAGACTTCTATCTTTTGGTTCTAATAATATTTCCTAGATTCCTTTATCATCTTGCTTATATTTACTATTGAATTGAATTATCTATCTAGATTGATCACCTAGGTTGTTTAAGTCAATTTCATATAGCTAGGACTGGCTTGTCCGAGTTGGAAAGCCTTGTTCATTTAGTAGCAAATTATTTACATGGACTAGGCGGACTTGTAGATGTTTGGAGGGTAATGATGTGTTACTAGCCAAGTGGCGTTGCACATTTCTATCTATTCTTGAACATAATGTTGCCTAGAAATTGCCTTTGATAGTTTCAGGCTAGATTTAGAGGTAAGGGCTATTAGGGCTAGTTGAACTAATTATCTATAAAGGAACAAGGATTAGGGAAACTAGAGGATATATAGGCATTAGGTAAGAACCCGAATAAAAGAAGTCTAGGATTAGTTAATCAACTTGTTAGGTGCATACCAATTGTGCATAGTTCTTTTCCCATGTTAATCACCAAATCAGTCATTTGTTAGTCAGTCACATCATTTTTCCCCTTGGTTACATTTTATATTTGATTGAACTTAATATCATAAAATTGATCTCATTTGATTCCCTGTGGGATTCGACCTCTACTTACCGCTTTACTTTCGTAAAGTAGTTCAAAGGGAAATTGACTTTGACATGCTTAATGACAGCGTGTCACTATCCAAGACATGCTACATGCCACGGAGGAGCAAAAGAAGGCATCTCAGTTAGGCATGAAGAAGGCAGATCAGGAGACTAAGAATGTAGTTGGTAAAACTGCGTCTCGATGCTACAATGATGATGTAATTAACATTGTGAACAAGGTTAATGAGGTGAAAGATGCAATTAAATCAAATGAAGATTAAGGAGATAAGAGAGGAAAGAAAGGTGAATCTATTAAGGAAGGCATTGTTTTCATCTGCAAAAGAAAAGGAGGGTGACGTTGTTCATCCAACTGAAGTTGGCCATGATAGAAAGGAGCAAGTCATTGCTTCATCGGGGAAAAAAATGAGGGTGACGATGTTGAGCCAACTGAAAGTTGGCCATGATAGAAAGGAGGAAGTCATTGCTTCATCGGGAAAAGAAAAGGAGGGTGACTCTGTTCAGCCAACTGAAGTTGGCCGTGATAGAAAGGAGGAAAGCATTGCTTCATCGGGAAAAGAAAAGGAGGTTGACAGTGTTCATGCAACTAAAAATGGCCATGATGGAAAGGAGAGAAGCATTGTATTATCAGGAAAAGAAAAGGAGGGTGACAGTTTTCAGCTAGATGAAGTTGACAATGAAGGACCATAATGGTAAGGGACCATTCCAAAAAGAGATGAAAATGTATGGGAAGGTGATAAGGATGACGAGCTTCATCAGAAACAAGAGGTTATTTCATGTATGAACCATATTGTCTTGCTAATATTATGCAAGTTAAAATTATTTTTTGAACTTCATCAAAGAATTTTTTTTCGTTAAACAGTTGGTAGTTAGAAGAGGGTTAAGCCAAAGGTAAATGCAAAGGGTGGTTCTAAAAAGCCTAGGAAGTGTGAAGGGTCTAATGAGAAGTAGAAAGTTTTGCAAAAAAATTATTGGGAACACTGTTTTCAAAGAATTGACACCAGCAATTGAGTGGTACATAGAAGCCAAGTAAGTGTACTAAACATACAAAATCGGATGTTACATTGTCTTATAACTGTTTAACAACCTTAAATATAAACCCTTCATGTTTCAGAGCCGAGCCTTTCGAGTCAGCAATGGAGACTGACATTGACAAAGATTGCTTCAGAAGGATAATTGAACCTACTGTTTGGTGTGGTGATCTGGTAAGGGTGAAGAGATACATATCATAAATGGATCATCTCAATTACATCATTGTACATCTTGTTTTTTAACAAGTAAATATCATTTTGTGAATGCAGGATTTAATGAGGCCATTGTCCTTCTCCATGTGCATATACTACACAATGCATCTAATAGCCACATAGAAGTTATAATGGATACCATCTTCATGTAGTACTTGACTGACCAAAACATAAGTGCTAAAGGAGTAAAAAAAGTACAAGACCTTCTACCTAAGGTTTTGAAGTACTTCAAAGGGGATTACCCTTACTTGCATGGTAAGGACTAGGAGAACATTGACTTCATATACATCCATGTGTTTATTGGTGGAGACCATTGGGTTGCTGTAGAGATAGATCTGGTGAGGTGGAGTGTCAATGTATATGATTGCAGTGTCAACCTGAAATCCGAGAAGTTAATCAGGGGTGAAATGGTGCCCATAGTTACATATATGCCAAAACTAATGTCAAAGTACCAGCCTCTAGCAGAGAAATATGAACAGAATGTCAAAACACCATTTAACTACGAAGGAAGGGTTGCAAACCAGAATCAGAATGCAATATAGTAAGTACTTTGTTAAGTCAAGCTTATCTACAAAATTTATTTGTTATTCCATTTCGACACAGACCAATATAAATATGTTGATATGTTATGCAGTGATGATTGTGCCCCATACACAGTTAAATACATAGTGTCTTAGCCTGGGCAGGGAAGATCTTACCCTTATATCAGACAAGACTATGGACCAACACCGGTTTGACATTGCCAATAGTGTATACGACCACAAGTGGAAGACCATGTTCAGCTAGATTTTACTCTTATGTTCCTTAGAGTTCATTTATCATGTTCAATTTAGACCTTACTTTGACTCTTACACGTAAAACGTTTAAGGTGTAATTATTTGCATATTGGCCTTGCCTTACCTTTGCACTTTGCCATAATTGAGATTATTAATGTATAGGCAGCCATGGCTCCAACTTTACTTATCTTATTGCGTCTAAAACACAGCCCCATAAATCATTGAAGTCAGAATAGTATGGCACAATAAACAAACAAAAATATCTCTCCATCCAATCCTCCCAATCTTTACCCTATGATATACCAATCAACATGTACCATATATACAATAAACTGAGACGACGGAACTGGAAGGAAGATGAATGAGAAATCGAGAAGGGCGTACAAATGCTAGAATGTATACTTGTGTCTAATATTATTTAGTAGTTCATATAATAACTTCCATTTAAGGTCAAAATCAGCACGGCAGAGTCAAGTACAAAAAAAGCTATCTCGCCACACAATCGTATATATCTTATGAATCATTAGAATAAATAACATGAAATTTCCTTATCTTATTAAGTCTAAAACACAGCCTCATAAGTCATTGAAGTCACAATAGTATGGAAAAATCAACAGACACAAATTATCTCTCCACCCAATCCTCCCAATCTTAACCCTATGATATCCCAATCACATGTACCATACATAGAATATATTAAGACGACGAGAAAAAAAGGAAGATGAATGAGCAATCGAGAAGGGCCTACAAATGCTTGAATGTATACCTTTGTTTAATATTATATAGTAGTTCATATAATAACTACCAATTAATGTCAAAATCAGCGCGGTAGAGTCAAGTACGAATAAGCTATCTCGCCACCCAAGCGTATGTATCTTATGAATCATTAGAATAAGTAACATCAACATTAAGCATCACAATTTTTCATCACAAATTCAAACATGTTTCCAACATTTACAAATACATCCCAGTTTTCACATGAATTTGTGAAAACCTGTTTCCAACAAGAATGTCCACAACCAAATCAAAACAGATATTCAAACTTCATCAAAAGATAAAAGCTAACAAAAGACACAAACATTTTCTTCATTCGTTTCTTGGTTTTGCATTGCTGGATTTTTATTTATGAAAACTAGCGCAAATGCATCTAGTAAAGTTCGTCATTCTGGTCCCCAGGTCATGTAATCATCTCCGTCAGTGGGATGCCAATTGTTGTAAAACCAATCTTCAAACTCCTCATCGTACGGTTCCTCGTACGGGTCCTTCATATCCTCTCCATCCCCTTAAATTGAAATTATTTTGACACATAAACATAACTGTTAGCACAAAAACTATAAGACACGTGCACAAAAGAGATATAGAAACACTTGGAGAATAAAGTTTAAAGTCACTATCCCATGAGTTTACTTACTTGTAGATATGGTCTGGTCTTTTGTTTGTTCATTTTCCCCACTCCCCACCTCAGTTGTTGTTTCAAAAACTGGTGTTTCTTTTGCAATGTCTTCTTCCCTGAGTTCCTCTTCACTTGTTCACCTTCAGTCCTACCCATTCCAACATTTTCCTTCCTTGCTTCTATAGGTACTTGCAGCTTTGCAGCTATTTCAACCCATTTTCCTGCAAATAAAAGACATAAATTTTCAAATTTCGCATTCCTCGTGAAGGCTCGAAAATCTATTCATATCAAGTAATTTACTCTCTGTTCTGTTGTTCTTCACTTTATGCGACGACATCTTCTTTCTTTTTTGATGAATGAGGATGGAGATTTTCAATCTTTTTATAGGTTTTTTATGAACTGTCGTGTGAAATGTTTTCAGAGGTTGTGTTTTTATAACCGAATTGCTCTGTGAACTGTTGTGTGAAGTATTTTAAAAAAATGTCTACGTAGTAGAGTACAAGGACAAAGTGAAATCCTAATAAACTATCCCGCCACCCAACCATGCATATCCTATTCTTATGATATCAGTCCACATTACAAAATTATTATGTCAATATGTAGAAAATTTTAAAGCACTTATTTTAGAAGCATTGTTTTTGATGATATTTTATAGTCTATAAGATTACATGTGTGTTATATAGTATGAAATTGGTTGATAGTCACATCATGACTTTCGGGTACGACACATTGTGATGACACGTAACACATTAGGAGAAATAGTTTGACAGGTGACTGTTTTTATTACATATGAATAGTTAGGAAGAAATAATTTTGCTGCTAATTTTACGTTTCCAATGCAAGGTTGCTCTTCACAATTGACCATATATAAAGTAAGTATGCAAGATATTATATGCAAATCAGAGAGATAAGTAATACTTTTTGGTACATATTTTATGTTTATATTTTAATCTATTGATGATAAGGTATGATTACAGATCAATAGGGTTGTAGGCATTCTGAGGGAATATTTCACTTTTCCAATGCAATGTTGCTCTTCACAATTGAATACATATGAACTATTCATGTTTGATATATTATGCATGTTGGAGAGATGGGTAACAATTTATGCTACAATGCAAGTGTCTTTAACTACTGAACGGTGTAGGTTGAATCAGTAGCGTGTTTGTGTAGTCAAAATTGCAGGGTGTTGGTTAAGCATGAACAGTACAAGTCTGCAGGTTATACTTTGTGTGAAAAGGAGTGGATGGCTGAAAAGTTGGACTGTGCCGCTTAAACAGATGAACACGCAGAGTGCCTACGCACATAGACTGCCTTTGAAATCATGTAGGTCACGAGTTTGAATGTGCCCTTATTTCAGACAAGAGTATGGTTGAACATCAATTTCACACTGAAATTTCTTTCTTCAAACATAGAGTGACACTGAAAACAGTTTGACTGTTCCCTTAACTCTCCACACAATCCATCCAATCTTAATCCCACCAATTCACAAATATAACACACACATTATAATATACTGACGCTCTAATTGTTTTTGAACTTGTACAATGCATAAATATAGGAAAGTAGGTGACAACATGTTGCAAGAAATATTTTAACTTCTGACCGGATTGACATATTAATATGTGTAGTTGGCAATTAAAATTTTCAAAGCGCAAAAATAACATCGCAAAAAAACTCCACATTAAGCCATGGAAGACAACTACCTAGTTTTCCTTCATTGAAGCCCTCACAATCAATCTGCTGGGGGTTGAACGTCCTACAACAAGAATGCATCAATATGTTGGTGGTAATTCCCTTCATTGGAGCCCTCACAATCAATCTGTGAGGAATTTTAACTGGCTTGTTAACGAGCTACACCATTATTACAACCGCGACCTTGGTGCAAGATTCTTCTATGAAAGGGTATCCAGAAGTAGAGGAATAAGAACTCTCGTGCACATTGAGAAGGAAGGCGATGTCCAGGATCTAGCTGAGCAAGGAAGGTATCATTCTTTCACCAACGTACACATTGTTTACACCCATCAAATGGGAGGAAATGGTAACGCAGATGAACCTACATCTTCAGTTGGATCAAGTTAATTTGTCAAAGGAAGAGGCTTTTTTTGTACTTATAAATTTCATAAATTGTAAATGTACTCTTTTTCAATGGAACGTTTAACTAAAACCCATGTTCAAATAAAAAGATATCAAAATTCATGCACAAATGATTGTCCAGTATCTTGTTTTTTAAAGCAAGATTACACGAGCACCCTGGTAGGATAGTTAACCTTTAACACATGTACAAATAAAAATAGATGAAATTGGATGCAAATAGGATTCAAAAGTACCATATAGACACCCATGTAGAAAACAATTGATGTTCAACCCATGAAAATGGTTGGAATTATACCTAGGAGCTCAATTGTTATGGGTGACATTGGACGCTCCTTGGATCTCTGAAATTTTGGGGGACATCTTGTTGTCCACCATTCATCATCATTATAATGAAGGTGGTTACAAGGATAAAACCTTTCAAACCACTAACATAAAGCGTATAGTTCTTTTAGCATGTTGAACCTCAACTTCAAGACTCATTTCTCTTTCCACACTTCGGTGTGCTCTTTCCAAGATTGAAATATAACATCCCAGTCCAGATCCGTGCATCCCGGGTTAAGCCGAGTGTAGAGGAGAATATGAAAAACCAAAGCATCGTCAAGATCATCATCGAATTCATACTCGGCTATGGTTTCCTATTGTATACTTACAAATGTTAATATTCTACTTAAAAAGACTTGTTATCATCACATAACAAAAGTTCACCTCGGTAAAAGGAACGCCAAACCTTAACTCGGTGATAGTTGAAGTGGTCCATGTTCGAATTGGACGCATGTTGGTGCCATCACCATTAGAATAATAGTAACGGTGAAACACTGTACCGTCACCATACCAGAAAGACACTCTTGAAAAACTAGTCATTGTGCAAACTATAGAATGGAAAAGGTGTTATGGGATGAGTTTGATGTTGGAAAAATCAGTGTATTTATAGTTGAAGTTGGAGTAAGGTAGGAGTAAATCTACTATGCATCTCACATGCAAATTTGGAATCTCTCTTTCATGATGAGGGGTGACAATGACCTAGGTCTTCAGCTGCAAAGCCTGAAAAGATACTGCATATTAAGTGAGTGGTCATTATAAGATATACAAGGCAGCATGGTAGCATGAACATATAAAAACCATTAAGTGACATGAAAACCTCAAAAATAAATTGATCAAGATGGAATTTTATTTAGTATTTTTAATAGTGAAGTCAGTGTATAAATATACACGCATATTCCCACAACACTTTCACATCAAACTCATAAATCACTTGTCGTTCCATGGAAAACAACATATTGTTCTTCCTTGTCTGAACCGGTGGGACTATTATCGATGGTCCTACATGCTCGAACCAATCTTACTGGTACATAGGAGCCATAACACGGGAGTGGGAGACCCAAACGGGAAATCTCAGAAATGTTTGGGTATTGAAAGAGAAAATCTGAAGATTGATTGGAGGTGATGTTGGCATAAAAATCTTCTTCGAAGTAGTAAACTAAGATGGTCTACGCATCCTCAGACCAGTCCAAACTCATGCAGATTCAGTGGCACCGGTGGACGTCATTATGGATGTTCCTTTCAACACCTTATATGTTGTTCCATCAGAAGAAGTGGTACACAAGCTCGATGAAATACGGCAACCGGAGTCCGAGGTTACCCCCGGAGACAAAGCGTCAAATGAGAGTATCCACAACTACTAGTGAATCGGTTTAAAGTACTATGGTGAGGAAACACAAATTATGTTATTCTAATCATTGTATAGTTTATGTTGATGTAAAGTACAATGGTCAAGAAACAAAAAGTACCTCTCCACCCAATCCTACCAATCTTAACATTGTGATATCTCAATCAACCTGTACCATACATACGACAAACTAAGTTCTATTACATCTTCGTTTAACAACAAAAACAACTAAAACCTGTAACATAGATATAACACTAATAATGGTTAAATTACAATAGTGAAAAAACTTCAACATCAATAAACATCTCCAACATTTCACCACATCATGAAGAGAAATAACTAGTTTATTTTCCATCTCTCTACCAACTATGCTAGTGAGATGCTTCTAACTATGTTAGTGAGTTCTTCCATCATCATCTCGGAAGCCATTATTAGTTTATTCTCAATGTTTCTAACCCTTTTACTGAGTTCATGAACTTGACTTCCCAACAACATAATCCTTCATGGATGTATAGAGAAGGTTTCGTTTGGGGGTGGTGATGTATGTGGTGAATCAATCATATTGCCATACCTGTCATGGGTCTGCTACCATTCATAGATTAACACACAACTTTTAATATAAATATAAACTATCATATTCAATGTGTTAGGGGGGAATTAATTAGAATTGACCTATATATTCATTTATACATCCCCTTGATCTGTTAGACGATAGACTGTAATTAGTTATCGACTCATATGCTTCACGATCGCGACAACTTCATCACGACCGAGATGACGGTGATCTGGTTTACGAAAAAAGTGACGAAATGAATCACGACCGTGATGCACTGTCACGATCGTGACTAAGCCTCAGTTTACCCCGTCACGATCGCGACCAACCATCACGACCGCGACCAGGTGCTGATGTCCGTGACTACAAGGAGATCTTTGATACGCTTAGTAAGTGCAAGGTGAACATCCCTCTACTTGAACTCATCAAGAGTGTGCCTCATTATGCTAAACTTCTAAAGGAGCTCTGCACTAATAAGAGAAGCCAAAAGCTGCAAGGAAGGTAAAAGGTTCAGGTCAGCGAAAGAGTTTCTGCGGCCATCCAACAAAAGATTGCGACCAAGTGCTCAGATCCAGGGATGTTGAGTATCCCCTGCACTATAGGTAAAACTAAAATTGATAGGGCCATGCTAGACTTGGGTGCTTCTATTAATGTTTTGCCTTACTCATTATACAAATCATTAGAATTAGGACCTATGAGTGAAACAGGGGTTGTGCTTCAGCTAGCTGACAGGTCTACGGTTTACCCGAAAGGGTTAGTCAAAGATGTGTTGGTTATGGTGGAGGACCTTATATTCCCTGCGGATTTTTATGTGCTAGATGTTAATCATGATACTCAGGCTGCACCTGTCCTTCTGGGCAGACCCTTCATGCGGATAGCCAAAACAAAATTAGATCTAGATACCGGGGCGCTTACGCTTGAGTTGGACAGGTATGTTGTCAATTTTAACATATATGAAACTACGATAAAATTCTTGGATGATGGCTCGGTATTCTGTATTAATGACGTTAATAAACCTCCCACCTATGCTCGAATGTTGTTTTGGGCAGTAGCCCCACCTCTCTAACCACACAGCGAAAGAAACCTACTAAAGTTGTTGTGCCGGTTACGAAGAAAGCAAAAACAGAGCCCAAGGGTAAGTCTAAGTGTGGGAAGGTAAGGAGAAAAAGAAACCCAAGCAAAAATGGGTAGTCAAGGAAGAGAATGGTCTAAGGTTCAAACCTTTCCATCCCTGGTTCAAGAAGCTACTGCTAGATGATGCGATCCGGAAGGGATCAAGTGGACTTGGTTGAACTACTTAGAGATTACGTCGTGCCGCGACGTTAACTAAGGAGCTGATCGGGAGGCAACCTGAGGGGGTTTTACTAACTTTAACCCCATTATTCCGTTTTGTTCTTATTTTCTTTCTTAGGTAAATTGTGGAACCAGCACGAGGGGATCACCGAAGGAGGAAAACAGCGATCGCGCACCACAGTTGTTCGTGTCACGATCGTGACACTATGTCACGGTCGTGACGCGGTCGGAATTTCACCTCCTTTGTTCACCACGACGAAACAGCAATTCAGCATTTCACGGTTCTTCTTCTTCTTCCCATTTTATGGTGTCCTCTTTTGTTGCATTTAAGACAATGCGCGATTCAAGTGTGGGGAGAGGAGTCGACTAGTCGAGGGGTTCTTGATGTTGTTTTTGGATTTCTTTTGCTATTTCTGCGATTTACCTTATTCTTTTTGAGTCTTTGCTGAAATGATTTGTTGTTTTTCGATCGAGTCTGTACGGATATTTCCAGAACCTTTGCATTATTATTATTGTTTGGAAAAAAAATCAGAAAAACCCAGGAGAGTAAAAAGAGATTGGATCGAAAAGGGGGGCTCTAACAAAAATTTTAAAAAATTAAAAGAATAAAAACCAGGCAAGTAAGAATGGATTAAAAAGGAAAAGAAAATAAAAAAAAATAAGAAAAGAAAAATATATATATATAGTTCCTACCACTTAGAATTTTGGTGAAAACCCGAAAGGGCGCCGGGATTACATTGTTTTGTGATTATTTATTTGATTGCATCTTTTATTGGCGTCGGAGACATAAGAAGGGAGTTGAAGGATTGTCTCGGGTTTTAGGATTCACCAAGGAGGGATAAGAAGTTAGTTTTAGCCTTTCATTCCTTTATTATTGAGTTTATTATTATCCACACTTCGGATGCTCACCCTTTCATTAGTTCATCAGATTTGCTACACACTATTGGTGGTTGTATTAGATTCTAGGATTAGATTTCTATTTCTTGGAGTTGGATGCATATTGTTGTGGTTGTGCTATGCAGATTTTCTGGACTAGGATTGGTGGTTGTGAGGTATGGATTATTTATATTCTTTAGTGGTTTAGGACATTAATTGAAGAGGAGGAATAAGAAGTGTATAAGCGAGTGGGAGACTCGATTTTTATCTTTATTATCATGATTTATGTACCTTACCCTTAGAGGAGATTAGGATGTCCACTTGTGCCTTATTTGCACATCACTTGGTTCGATTTCATTATTGTATGGAGTGGTGACATAAGAAGTGGAGACATAAGGAGGTATTTGGGTAGGTCATCTCGGAGAGATAAGAAGATAGATCGGAATTAGGTTAGTGCTCGTTTTACACTTGGAGTTTGAAGTACAGTTGCTAGCAGGCTGTCTCTACACTTACTATAGACCTTTGTGCTTTTAGGAGGAGTGAGCTTTATTTTGCTTACTCGAGGACGAGCAAGGTTTAAGTGTGGGGAAGTTTGATAGGAGCTTATTATATGGTGTTAACTAGCGACTATTAGCCTAGGAATAGTGGTGTTTAGGTGCTTAACGAGTGGTATTCCCAGAATCTAGGTTGGAGTTTACTTATGGGTTAGCGGGATGCTCGTAAGCGGTATTTTGTGGTTTTATCATGGAGATCCCGGTTGTGCACACTTTTAGTGCATTCGGGATGGAGCTAGAGGAAGTATACCACGCCTACACCGAAGGAGAAGCCGAGAGGCGAAGCCGAGCTTCCTCGACGCTTGTAGAAGACCGAAGACCATCTCAGGAGATGTTGTCACGACCGAGATGGAGTATCACGACCGAGAGTCAGCCTCAGTTGAAGCTGTCACGACCAAGACAATCCATCACGATCGCGATTTAGCCTTAGTTGACCTATCACGATCGCGACTCCCTATCACGACCGCTACCGGCCACGGACCTGAGAACTGGAGCATTGTCATGATCGCGACACCCCTGTCACGATCTTGACGCGGACACGGACGAGTCATTATGAAGATTTTATCCAAGATTTTATTCTATTTTTCCACATATTTTTAGTTATTTTGATTAATTTTATTTCCTTATTATTAGATACTATATAAGCCTTTAGAAATTAGGTTAGATGGATGGATTCATCACTCATTCATTATTCTTTTGCCACATTTATTTAGAGAGAACTCAGCAGCAGCCTCCAAGAAAGCTTCCACCTATATCATCTTCCCTGGTTTGTTTTCCCATCATTCATCCATATTCTTCAATGATTTGATGGCTATGTCTGGCTAAACTTTCTATAGTTCACTCTTAAGGCTGAAGCCATTGATTTAGGTTTTGTTGTGAGAATTCTTATGTTTTTATTCTAAAGTTAATTTCAGGATTGTTTTATGATCTCTTGTGCTTTATTGACTGTTGATTGATCTGATTTTATCTAGGTGTGCAACCTAGGTTGATTAATTATCCATCATATTGCTAGGGTTGATAATTCGATTTGAAAGTCTTGTCTTTTAGGTAGCAATCAGAATTTGCGTACACTATTTACGAGCGCTTATTTTGTAGATATATAAAACCTGTGTCGAGTATCGGCTATTTGCCAATGGTATTGCATAGGCCTACTTATCTTTGATCTTTATGTTGTTGCGCTTTTGAACCTTGGGATTTCCTTGGTTATTGCTTACAATAAGGGTTTCTAGGACTATTTCGACTAGTTGCTATTTACGAACAAAAAGTAGGACAACCAAATTAACCAATTCAAAATATAAAATTAATAGAATTCGATGATCAACATTCCGATTGAACAATGCGCTGATGCTAGATAGAGTGAGCTCCATAATCTATTAGTTACAACCCAACCATACTTTCTTTTACTTTTACTTCTTGCTTAGTTACTATAATCACAATCAAAAAACCCCATTGTTACTATTCGGTAGCACCATAAGAAATAAATTAACGTTCTGGCTCTCCTTGGGATTCGACCACTTCTTACCGCTTTACTAGTGGAATTGTTAAGTTGGGTATCTTTGATAGGCACAACGACCGTTTCGGCCTCATCAGCTAGCAAAAGGGTATACATTCTTGATTGCTGCTTTAATGCCAAGTGTCGATCGGAAGCAAATACCAAGTCGGCGCTATCAGGCACGACACTGTTCTTTAGCTCATTAATAAATTAGGACCATGAGTCCTTCGACTCAATGTCTACAACTGTGAATGCAATGGGGTAGATCTAAGAGTTCCTATCCTGGGCAGTTGCAATTAGATGAAAATTATAATATGGCGTACACTGAGGCATACAACGGTATTGGGAAAACATGGTCCTTACATAGGCATACAACGGTATTGGGAAAACATGGTCCTTACATCTACTTAATTCATGAACGCAAAACATCTAAATCTTCCTTATCAGATATATAATATGGTGGTAAAATTGGATTCTTATGAGACAAATAACCCAGCTTCAACTCAAACCTCGAGAGATTGACATTGTTTTTATCTGCAACCTTTTGTATTAGAGAATCTAGAGAAATACAATCATTAATGAGAAAAGACTTTGAATTTGTGGAAGCAGCATTTGCACAAGGTTTGTACAGCCACCTCTTATTTTCCATCACAATTTGCCCCTATTAATAACAGAAATCATGTAAAGCTTGCTTTTTTGTGTTGCTGAAACATGATAAATACAAAACTTTGTCAATATGTTTACAAATTGACACACTAGATTGGAACTAAACAGAGTACATCTACATAGAATAAAACTCACCCATAATATCAACTTTGATTTATGCAAGGTGGTGGAGAGTTAAATAAAAGCAGAAAGAATATTGGCAAACAAACTTTAAGATGGCAGGATAAAAACAAACAGGGAAACCCGACAAATTTTCCTTTTCGGAATACAATGGTGTCGGGATACAACCTTGCAACAACAAAGAAATGGATGAAAGAGGCTTTAGTTTTTTTTTGAGGGAAATGTAATACTACAATAAGCAACCTTCGTACTTTTGGCGGGAAAATAGCAGGGAAGACTTACACCATTAGATTAAGTAGCATGATTACATTAATGATGTTTGATTCGACAATAAACTAATACTACAAATATACTACATAAACTATAACCACGTACTATAAATATATTAAACAAACTATAACCAAATAGATAGTGATAGTACACTTTGATTTGACTACTCTTGCTTTTTTTAATTCACATGTATACTATTAGGGGAATGGTTTTGATTTTCTTTTTTAATCCTAAAAAAGCAATTTTTCTTCTTTTTTTAATGAAGAAAAGATAAAAGAAAATATTTGAGGGATATAATGGTCCACAAATGATATTGTTGCAATTTTTTTGAAAATGGTAGACTTGTGAAATATAACATTTTTCTTTTGTGTAGTTAGCATTTATTCCCAATATTTAACTATCGTAATAAAAATCACTTTAACATCAAAGTCCAGAAAATATACGAGATCTAGACCTTAACACAACACTTACAGTGCATGTTAGAAAATCCATATTCTAAATTTCCAAATAAAAGTTGTAAATCCTCTCGGAATCTAAAATATAAATTGGGCCCTTGCATTTTTGTGCTCGGGCATTTTTCTCGCTCAATGCTAGGGTATTCTAATGACAGGTGACATCATCACCTCATCATAAGACTACAACATCCACTCGTCACGACTTTTCTTTTTCTAGAAGACAACTCTCCCCGATGCGGATGAAATATCAACACTCGTGATGATGGGAGGTGAACATGAAACATTGAATTAAAATGGTGTTATTGTGCATATGGTATGAGGGTGTGTAAATTTGAAAGTTGTATACTTATGAAGTCCCAAAGCAGTAGCTAAACCAGCAATTTCCCCTCTAACAATTACAATATCTTTATCCATCTTTATCTCTATTGAATGTATTGTATTTGAGAAGAACTTTTTTTAATGTGAAGTTTGTTGGCTATTCCATTATATATAGAATAATGGTATGTATATGTACTAAAATCATTTCAATTTATTTTATATAAAAAAAGAAAAATTAAGAAATATGATAAGCTTGTTTCGAAAGATTGTACTTACTACGAATAAATTCTATTAAAAGCGATGCAATGGCTTAAATGCCCAATGATGGTTTCCGTCCAAATTTGGAAGGAAACCGTCATTGGATGGCTCCTGGTAATAAAAATGTGGAAATCTGGATGATATTGAATAAATACCGATATAGAGGGTGATTCCTTGCAAATTCGGCCAAATAAGGAGTGGTTCCGTGCAAAAATGTCAATTAAATATAATTACAAACCTTCTATTATTATAATGATATTTTACAGACCACATAAGAAGTCTAAATCTACATGTTTTTTGCGTAATCTTCTTTGCCTCCTACTGCTCCTCGTTTACTTCTTCATGTCTATTAAATATGTTAATATATAAATGACAATCTCCTATTACAAATAGAGCTTTAGTATTGTTACCCGTGGAGATTATGTTTTCTACGTATATTAGATATTTTAGTAAAATATAAAGTAATGATGTATCTTAAAATATAATAAAAATGTACTAGTAAATTAAGTTAATAAAGTCGTCGACCTATATTACTATTTTATGAGGTATTACATAGATCAATCCCACCTTCCTATATATACACACAATAATTGCGGGCGGTTCAAAAACATAAATTTGGGATTTAATATTTCTAATTAAGATTCCAACATAATAGTAAATGTGGCTCTTGATCTACATGTAACCGGTTGAATTTATTAAATCCTCATATATCTTTCTTCTGTGATGGAAATAGTTAATGGCGGTGAGAAAAAAAAGAAAAAAGGTACATGGACCAAAAAATGGGAATAAAATAAATAAGAAGACATAGCCAAAGGAAAGAAGGGACATGGTACTATTAAGAGAAGAAATAAGATATAGAAAACACCAACGGCAAAAATATCCGCCAAAAAACTAACAAACATTCAAAAACACAAGAAATATTAAAATAAATATACAATAAAAAATTAGAACAAACAAAGGTTGAGTTACATAGTACTTAAGGGAAGAAAAAGGTGTGAATTTGAAAAAATTAAACAAAAAAGTCAGTCATATAAATAAGACGACCTTAATAACAAGCTTATTGGATTGAATTCTTATGAAATAATGGATAAAGTTCAAAATACACAATAAAAACGATTCCATGGTAACCAAGCAAGACTTATAAAATAAAAAAGAGAACGAATTTTAAAAAGATGGTATCATAATACAACATGAGAACAAAAAAGGAAGAGTAAAAACAGAATACAAAATAATAAATACGCAACATTAAATATGAAAAAGCGTCCCAAAAATTAAAAAAAATGATTCGTGTCATGTGCCTTAAGTTCCTAGTCCTACATACTATAAGTTTAGATGTTGTAAAAAATACTAAATGTGATCCCTAATACCCATTGAATGGATAGAATTCCAAACTCCTTTTACCATTGAATACACTTTTAGATTAATGACTCCTTCAATCTCTGTAGCCCTAATCGGTTGTTACAAATTCGAAACTACTATATTGGAACTCTCTTCAATTACATGATGGAGGTTACAAATTTATCATCAATTCCATTTAATGTTACAATCCCTCCACCTCCCTTTACCTCTTTCTCTTCGCCTGAATAATATACATCTCTGCGCATTTTTCGACATATCTCTTTTTTTCTCATATTTCTATTGAATTTGTGCTCTCACTCCCAAGAATACACCATTTTCATGGCGGCGAGACCACGACGTCGTTTCTTCTAAACGTCCACCGTCAACTACTTTCGGTCGCAGAAATGGTATCGCAATATAAATTGACTTTTAATGTGATAGCTAACCTATTTATGTATACACCATCTATTTGACTGTTAGTAGTTTTGTATTCTTTGCATTTGACTTCTTATATATCTACATACGTAATCTGGTGGATCTTTCATAATCAACCTCAATCACCTCAGATCATGTACAACCAAAATTTATTTAATAGGGTGGCAAAGAAGGGTGCATATATGTGATCAGGTAAGCCGTTTGCCAATTCTCAAATCCTAATATGAATTTCTTTGCCTATTTGTATTAACAGTTTTCAAAGGAATTGAACAAAACAAAGCAGTTCGAAAAAAGGAATTGAACAAAGCAAGGATGTTCAAATTACAAAAGATCCATTTTTAGATGCATAGAACCCGCTCGATTAAAGGACAATGAAAGATTTCGATTTTTTAAGTAAGTGTAGTGTTGTTGTGTTTGACAGTATGAAATGCCAGAACTTGCTTATATCCAACTGTTCGACCCCATATATGGCATGAACATTGACTTGCACAAGAACTAACCTTCAATACTATCTTTCTTTCTTTGCCTCAATATTAATCTTCGTACAAATTTTACTTGCTTGATTACATGGGTCACCTAATTTTTTGAGATAAGTTTATCAATTAGATTTAATTATTTAGTTAATTAGATTATCTATTTTTTAAGTAAGTGTGGTTGTTTCTTGAACTTGATTTTGATCAATTTAATGATGTATTTTTGTGGCCGTTTCTTGAAATTTATTTTGATCAATTCAATGAGACATTTCAAAAAATACTAAATGACTACCTTAATAACCATTAATTATACTATATAGCATATGAGAAAAACATAAAATGTATAATTAATTATTTTGAATTACTTATAGAAACTCTCTTATATATGTAAAAAGTAAATGATTATCATTTTCATGTGTTCAATTAGATAGGGATAATGGATTGTCCGAATATAGTTCGACTAAAACCACATTAATTACACTACTTAGCATATGAGAAAAGCACTAAATACACAATTAATTATGTTGAGTTACTTATATAAACTCTCTTATATATGAAAAAAGTAATTGATTATCATTTTCATAGGCTCAATTAGATAGGGATAATGGATTGTTCAAAATTTAGCTCGACTAAAACCACATTACTAATATTCATATAGTATTTTTTATTGTATCATTATTTTTATGGAAATTATTTCTTGGACTCAATTAGATAGGGTTATTGGATTGTTCAAAATATAGCTCGACTAAAACTAGACTAATAATATTCATATAGTATATTATGTAGTATTATTATTCTTTATAGAAAATATCCTATATACTATAATTTTAGTGGTGTCAAAAACACAAAATGATTCCTTTAATAACCATTAATTACACTACTTAGCATATGAGAAAAACACTAAATACACATTTAATTATTTTGAGTTACTTATATATGTAAAAATTAAATGATTATCATTTTCATGGGCTCAATTAGATAGGGATAATGGATTGTTTGAAATGTAGCTTGACTAAAACCAAACTACTAATATTCATATAGTATTTCTATTGTATTACTATTTTTTTTATAGAAACCATTTTCTTGGACTCAATTAGATAGGGTTATTGGATTGTTCAAAATATAACTCGACTAAAACTAGACTAATAATATTCATATAGTATATTATGTTGTATTATTATTGTTTATAGAAAATATCCTATATACTATAATTTTAGGGATGTCAAAAAACACAAAAGAACTCCCGTAATAACCATTAGTTACACTACTTAGCATATGAGAAAAATACAAAATGCACAATTAATTATTTTGAGTTACTTATATAAACTCTCTTATATACGTAAAAAGTAAATGATTATCATTTTCTTGGGCTCAATTATATAGGGACATTGGATTGTTCAAAATGTAGCTTTACTAAAACCACACTACTAATATTTATATAGTATTTTTTATTGTATTATTATTCTTTATTGAAATCATTTTCTTGGACTCAATTAGATAGAATTATTGGATTGTTCAAAATATAGCTCAGCTAAAACCAAACTAATAATGTTTATATAGTATATTATATTGTATTATTATTGTTTATAGAAAATACATGGTTATAATATAATTCCAGTTTCTACAATTAAAAAACAAATATATAAATGAGGGAGTACATAGATATAGATCGTTTATTGCAAAACTGAAAATATATAGATATGAAAAATAATAATTTATTGGTGACGAATAAAAACAAAGTATAATAATAATATCACATAGAAGATGTATTACTGACACACTATAGAAAAAATTATAGTAGGAATGAATGATCATCTACACTCGAGTCGTCATGCTAACAACAAAGTATAATAATAGCATCACATATAAAATTTATTAATGATAAGTAACAGAAAATATATAATAAGGACGAATTATAATCTATATTCGAGTATTCACTAGAGCTTGTAAGAAGTTTGGGACACAACCTTCTAGTATACTATAATTTTAGGTGTGTCAAAAATACTAAATAATTCCCCTAATAGTAATTAGTTACAACATATGAAAAAAACACTAAATACACCATTACTTATTTTGAGTTACTTATTTTATATAAACCCTCATATATATGTATAAGAAGTAAATGATTATCATTTTCTTGGGCATAATTAGGTTGGGTTATTGGACTCTTTGAAATATAGCTCGACTAAAATCAGACTATTAATATTCATATAGTATTTTATTGTATTTTTTTATAGAAATAACTTTCTTGGACTCAATTAGATAGAATTATTGGACCATTCGAAATATAGCTCAACCAGAATTCTAGTAATAATATTTATATAGTATTTTTTATTATATTATTATTATTTTACAGAAAACATATGGTTATAATATAATTCTAGTTTCTACAATTGTAAATCAACTCTATAAATTAGGAAGTACATTGATCAAGATCATTTATTGAAAAAACTAAAAATATACAAAAATAACAAAAAATAGTTCATTAGTAAGAAATAGAAACAAAGTATAATAATAAGATCAAATAGAAAATGTATTGATGATAAACTATAGAAAAAATATAATATTAATGAATTATCATCTACACTCAAGTCCTCATGTGAACAAAAAAAATATAATAATAACACAACATAGATGAATTATTAATGATACGCTATAGAAAATATATAATAAGGACGAATTATTATCTACATATGAGTCTTCACTATAGCCCATATAAAGCACGGACTACAACCTCTAGTAAACCTGTAAAACTAGCTTTTTCACTACTTCCCTCATTTATTATTTGATTTATTAATTATCATCAAACTCAACTAAAAGATTTTTTAAGCCTCCCACATGGGAAACTTAAAGAAATTTCCTTCTATTTGAGGTGTATAAAAGGAGATCACAAAACCCCGATAGAAATGGGTTTTATATTTCTCTTATTGTTCAAGTTGAGCATAAAATACTAGAAACCCAATAATCATGTCCAGTATAAAATTTAAAACCATTCATATAGAAATGGGTTTTATGTTTCTCTTATTATTCAAGTTGAGGTTAAAACAATAGAAGCTCAATAATCAATTTTCCAGTTTAAAGTTTAAAACATTTTGCTTCGGTTTCTTGTTGTATCCGAGTATATACAGGTGCATCTATGTCATTTCGACACGGGTATGTGGGCATTTTTAACGTTCCAATGTTACAAAGTTTATATCTATTCATTTTTATAAAAATATTATTCACTTCCCATTCCAACATTTCATATATTAACATCTAGATTGAAGTCAAAGTGTATAATTATCACCAAATTCAAGTAAAACTTATTTAAAACCCTAAAAACCAAAACTCTAAGTTTATGTAATCAACTTATTATGATAATTAGATTTTCCGGATTGGAATATATTTCATTTTCAGTTACTAACAATATTTCTTCAAAAAAAAATTCTAACGACTTCTTTCTTCCATTTTATGTAGCGTATGAACTTCATATAAATTGGATTGAATATTCAATAATTTAGATAATTTTTATATAGTAATGACTACAAGGGTGCTTGTGAAAATCTGACTCTTAACACTAAAATTATGAAAACATCTATAATTAATAAGTAGTCTATTGTAATCAAAACTGGTGGAACCGAAGACATAATATTTGATCCTATTTTACATTTCCTTTTTATTTATAAGGATTAGGCAAATAGGAACGGAGGCCCCCTCGCACACACCATCGCCATCTGTCCGCTCGGACAGTACGGTCCGGTCCGTGGCACGTGCATGCTGTGTTGGGGTCCTGTTTTGAGACTTGTATCAATTTTTGGACATTTATGTTTCTGAACTGAAATTAATTTTGTTTTTTATTCTTAATTATTTTGGATGTTTTAAACTATATTGAACTACTCTTCCCCTAAACAAGTCTTCCCTTTTGAATAAAGCCGAGCGATTCTTGTCGTCTCTTCAACGTTTTGACTGGCTCTCCCACGTTTCCACTAAGTGGAGTTAGTGGTACCGACACTTTTTCCTCTTATAAATAGAGAGATCACCTTTTCTGTTTTATACTCAACTTAATTATGTCTATCTTTTTTGAAACACATATGAGCATTCCCATTGATTCCATTTTCCTTTGGCGAGATTCCACATTCACAGAACGTTGTGCTAACTGTGGGGGCGATGCCAATTATGATTATTCTCCTCAGTACAGGGCGAAATTGCTTCTAAGACAATGGATTCCATACCGTGCCACAACAATCATTTCAGTGGTGTTTCAAAGAAGGTTCCATTTTGAGCCATTAATATTGAGTTGTAGTTGTAGAATGATGATAGTCGGAAATAATGAAACAAATTCGACAGGTAATCTACATCGTTGGACGTGGAGACGACCGCCATCCCATAGTCAATATCATGTAACTTGTATACGAGCAAAAAAATCGAGAAAAATTGTAATTTAATTGTTGTAACAGAATCAAAATGAGAACAATAAAAAACAAGAATGAGACACATATTTATATGGTTGATGAAATAGATTTGTGATATCTAATTATTTCAAAGTTTTCTTCCATATAGAATCAAATTACCCTTCACTGAAGAAATTTTGTGGTTAACCGCTCTAATCCATTATGTGGACCTAGTTGTCAAAACCTAACGCACCTAATTCATTTTACTTCTCTTGGGAATGTTAGATAAATTTTTTCCATCTAGATAAAAGATGGTAGATAAATTAAAAGACATATTTATTTAAATGAGTCTTTCAATTAATCTCCAATATTAGGGATGAACTTTTTTTTATTCTTCTCATGAAAATCTAAAAAGCTAGATGAATTGAGCTCTAGTATTCATCTTGATGAATTTTTAGGACAAAAATATCATTCCGCAAGGAGATAGATAAAGAAATCACAAATTACCCTGTTTTCATCTAGTTTCAGATACATTCATCTGAATATAGTTGCCGAACGGAGTCGCGAGCACATACATTGGGATTGGAGCACAAACAACAAATAAATTCAACGCCTTGAGTTTGTTATTGCCTGAATTTCTGATCATACATCTCGGAGGTGGTTCAACTTTTAGGTCACAAGTTGACTAATCACTACCCTAAACCTAGCTAATTATAGAACCTATAATTAATTAATATGCTCAAGAAAGACAACATAAACCCGAGCACAGAACCTTCTTTTGTTTTCTTGGTCGAACCTTTTTCATATGTGGAGTTGAGTCTGCATTAACACAGAATGCCATGTACACACTACACTACAAAACTGCAACATTTCACTATTATGGCTTTGTTTTTCTATCTAGATAGAATATGGTAAATAAATTAAAATTAGATGAAATTTAACTAGATAGATGAAATTATTGAGATAAAAAGATGTTTGTTAGATGTGATAGATGAAATTAAACAATCTTGAGAATTTATAAAAGAGAACCTAGCTAAAAAAGAAACAATTTTCATGGTGCTAGGTGACAAACTTATTGGAGAAATCAGATGAAAGAGAATAAGATAGATGAAATTGGTAATCAGCTGATTTTTTTGGGTAAAAGGTTGTTCGGAAAGAAAAGAGATGGACAATGCCAAAAAATTACCATATTAAGTTAGTTTCTCCTCATTTAAGCTAGTTGTCAAACGGAATTGACCCTAAGTTAACTTCTCCTCATTTAGGGTCTCTTCAAGAAACTAGCTGAATTTTAATTTTTCATCTAGCTGAATTTAATTTGGAGAAAAGTTAGCTTAAATTCAACTATCCAACTCCTCATAATTGTTAGTTTGTGAGAAAATATGGAGAAAAGTTAGCTGAATCATGATAAGCTAACTTATTTTACATCTAACTGAAATTTTAGACTTAAATGACCATTCGACAAGAACACCCCTAACCATGGGCGGATCTACAGTAGGACAAGTGGGGGCTACTGCCCCCACTGAGAAAAACGCTTTTTCTTTTTTTTTTATTTATTTATATTTTACTTTTTTTTGTTTTAAATAAATTGATAATTTTGTTTTTGTTGTGTTTGGTTTCGAATACGATTATTTTCTACTAATTTGTGGTCTAACTAATAATATTCTAGGTATTTTTTACTAAAACATGATCTCTAATTTTTTTTCAAGTGATAAGATTCATAAATTTGTTCATTCTTAGTATTGTATTTGTCTCCAAAAATGAACAGTTTGTACCATTCTATGGTCTACCTAATAATATTATAAGTATTTTCGATATAAATAACTCTAAAAAAAAATAACCTTTTTAAAATTATATTATTTTAATAAATTTAATATGAACGATGATTTTCTTGTTTTGTCTGTCCTGGAATATAATATATTTTCTACTGATTTATGGTCTAACTAGTACTATTTTAGGTATTTTCACTGAAAAATGACCTCTAAATTTTTTCCAGACGATAAAATTAATGAATTTGTTCATTTTCTCATTGTGTCTATCATCGAAAACAAAATAATTTGTACTAATATATGGTCTACCTAATACTATATTTGGTATTTTCACTAAAATAATACCTAAAATTTTTTTCCCGGCTACGCCGGGAATTCATTTTCACCGTAAAAAAATATTTAACCCCCAGTCAATTCAAATCCTGGATCCGCCCCTACCCCTAACAACTAACTAAATAAGCTAGAGTTATTGAATTTTAAACTAGTAAACGAACGGATCCTATACCATATATTAACAATTACCCACAACAAGTTAAAAACAAAATTAACCACTATACTGTGTTCTAGGTTAGAAAGCAGCTATCTTCCAATGACTACTTTCTCATTCTCTGATGGTTTGACTTTACCCTACACTTGATTTTGTCTATAATGCTATTACAAGTTTGTAAGGAATAGAAGATTTGGGAAACAATAACTGTAGCCAATTTAATACTACGGGTTCTCAGATCTGATGTGAATCAGAGTTCACATTTCGAAACTTATTAAATTAAGTTACCTATGAGTTGTTTTCTACTATGTAGTATGTATTGTACTTAGGTTGATTTTAATATATGGTCAGAGAGTAATAATATAAGCTCTGTGATTGCGTTGTGATCCTGAGCATATGGAAAGGCTTCAGCTTCTCGATGATTAAAGTGGCTTAAATCTTAAGTCAATGCCTACACAGCGCACTTCGTGGATAAATGTCATTTAACACCAACGTTTAAGAAACCTTCCATCCCTGATTTCATGCATAATAAATAAGTAACTCAATTATTATCAATACAGTGGTATTTTTTGTGTAAATAGGGCATAGGGAACTGAAAATTTTCAATTTATTAGTATCTCATTAAATTATTCACCAGCAATCCCCAACTATTATCATTCAACAATATACTAATGGAAATCAAGGACTTTCTCTTTTTTAAAGGAATGGAAATCAAGAACTGATACTCCCTCCGTTTTATAACAAAGATCCCGTTTGATATTTTGAAGAAAAATTAAGAAAATGAGAAAGGAAAAGTGAAGAGGAGAGATGCAAGTGAAAATTGAAATGATTAGATAAGAGAGATATAGAGAAGAATAAGAGGTGTGATTTAACGAAGAGAGAGTGTGTGGAAAAATGATTGAGAATTGTAAAATTGTATTAGGAGTAGTTAAATTGGGTATAAAAAATTTCTTAAAATAAAAAGTGGGATCTATATTTTGGGACGCCGAAAATAAAATACGAGATCTTTATAAGGGGACGGAGGGAGTACTATTATTCTCTGTCTATTTTTCATTGTCATTTCTAATAAAGGATTTTTTGATAAAAGTGATAAATAAAAATGGATGGAGAAAGCATATTCCATCACTATAAAAAATTGGCATTCTAGTCTATTGCATACTCCCTCCTCCGTATTAAAAACTGTCATTTTAGGAGTCTGTTCTTGTATAAAAAAAGTTGTCATTCTAACAATTTTCGTTGGATTTTTCCAAAAAAGGCCTTGTTAATCAAATGCACTAAAAAGTAAATGCGTTCAACGTTCCAAGATCAATAGTTGTGCAATGTGCTGTAATGACAACTTTTTTATACATACTCCCTTCGTATTAAATTTTTTGTCATTTTATTCTTTTTTCTTGTATTAAAAATGTTGTCATTTTAACTATTTTGGTTGGATTTTTCCAAAAAAAGCTAATATTAATTAAATCCATGAATGGGCTAAAAGAAGTGTTCAATGTATTATAATCAATTAATTAAGAATATTTTTATTAGTTTTTATTTTGTTAATAGTTATGAACGAATTAGAATTACAACATTTTTTATACGAAGAGAATATTAAAAAAATACAAAATGGATAAGAATATAACTTATTAATCGATCATATTATATTGAAATCTTTTTATTTTAACATATTAATACATTTAACTAATACGACCTTTTTTCAGAAAATCCAACAAAATAACTATAATAGCAGCGTTTCTAATAAAAGAATAAAGAAGATGTTTCCCGTGACGATTCGTGAAAACTGTGAGTATTCACACAGCCGTTGATTCGTTTTGATCAAGAAGCACTTTACACGCTCCAGTACACTATCAAGTGCACTACTCATCACAACTGGATATACTTTTCACCATATTGGTGCACTCTCCAATATACTATTAAGTACACTACTCAGTTCATATTGGTGCACTTTGCGAGTACACTACTGATGCACTCAGTACAGTAGGGTGCACTTCCCAGTAGTGTCCTGGTGTATTCCTAAGTGCATTACTAATACACTCACAAATACACTGCAAAATGCATTTCACAGTAGTATATTGATACACTTTCTATTAATTCTCATCGAATTAATCCTCTAACAATAAATATTAAGATGAGAACTAAGGATAACAATAATAACATAATTGCATTTCCTCGTTATAAATCAGTCGTGTTAGTTATTGGCACATATATACCTTACATTGTTTGAATTTGAATTGTTACCCCAAGTCTGCAATCTGCATATCGCTTCATTTATTTCAACTCTCGTCTCTTCCCTTCCATTAAAAAACAAGAATAATAAAATAAGAACAGAAAACAGAGTGCCCTATTCTCTCTTCCTCCTCCTCTCCCATTTGACTTGCAGGTGTCCAATTGCAGTTAAACGCCAACTAATAATAATAATAATAAGGAAAGCTCATTACTAGTCTCCATCTTCCCCGTCATTTACTTCACTCCCCCTCCTTCCACCATCTCCATACCATTCCAAGCTCAAAAAGTAAATCCTCTGAAATCAAAACAGAAATGGTTGGGCAAACACAGTCGCCTCTTCAACCTCCGATTCCACAGGCAATAACAACGAATCTGGAGAACAAGATCAGCCCAAGTATACTCCTAATCATCATAATTCTAGCAATCATCTTCTTCATCTCAGGGCTACTGCATCTGCTTGTGAGGTTCCTCCTGAAACCGAATAACAGAGACCCAGATGAGGTGGATGACGTGACCGCTCTCCAAGGCCAACTGCAGCAGCTCTTCTACCTCCACGACGCCGGCGTTGATCAGTCCTTCATCGACAATCTGCCTCTCTTCCATTACAGCTCCGTCATCGGCGTTAAGGACCCCTTTGACTGCGCCGTTTGTCTCTGCGAGTTCGAGCCCGACGACCGACTCCGGTTGCTCCCGAAATGCAGCCATGCCTTTCACACTGAGTGTATCGATACGTGGCTTCTTTCTCACTCCACTTGCCCTCTTTGCCGGTCGAATCTGCTCGACGGGATGTCCCCTGGCCGGAGCTCGAGGTTTCCGATCGTCTGCGTACTCGAATCCGGCAGCGACGGGTCGAGGGAGATGGGGCAAGAATTGGGGAGGACAAACTCCGGATTCGGATTCGGGTTCGGGTCGGATCGACATGAATTCGAACTCCCCAGAAAATCAACCGATTCAGGGGACAAAATCGTGACTGTGAAGCTTGGTAAATTCAAGAACATGGAGGGATCAACAAGCGAATCCAGCAACAACGTGGTGGATTCGAGGAGATGCTATTCGATGGGGTCATTCGCGTACATAATGGACGACAATTCATCGTTGCAAGTGCCCATTAGAACGCCGGCGAGGAAGCTTCCGAGTATGAAGAAACCAGGGTTCATCCCGAGATCTGCGATTTCCGAATACGGGTGTGATTCAAGGAGGGAGTTTCAGGTTGAGGGTTATGTCCGGCGAGCTGATTCAGAGATTGAATTGAGTTTGAATGTGGGAGATGAAGAAGATAAACAGAGCTGTTACAGTGTTGAGTCTACAACTACTAATGCCAGTACTACCAGAAGGACAATCAATTGGTTAATGGGTAGGCAGCATAACAAGATTGTCAACTCTTCTTCATTGTCTTCTACAAATGTATGATCTTCTTCTACTGGTTTGTTCTACATTATATTTTGATACTATCATATAAGGATTTAGAAGAGTAGAAACATAAAGATTGGTAAATGAAGGATGAGATAGGTCAATTACTGAATCAAATCTAGATGATTATTTAGAGTGAGTTTTCTGATGAATTGAACAATGTATTTGTTGTATATGTGTTGTCACCTGCACACACTACATATCCATATTTTATTTACATACACTTCATTCTTGTTGATTTTCAGTGTATATTCGTGTTTTATATATATTACATATCATCTCAAAGTGAGATTTTTCCAACTCCCTAATCCTTCACGATGTGAGGTCTTGTGTGTTGGTCTTAGAGTCATCTATTATATTTTAGTAGTAATGTTATTTATTAGAGGCTCATGAAATTAAAAGTTAGGTTTGGATATGAGTTAGGAAAGTGTGGAGTGCACAGTCGTTTAGTTAAGTTGTTCTCGACCATAAATAAGAATCTAGTGTTAAGAGGACTTCATCCCAAAACTAATTGATTTTTACAAATCGTTATTAAGTTGTTTACCTATTTTTTCCACTAACACCCAACCGAATATAACTATCATAACGGTTTCTTAACCATCATAATTGTCATTGGTTTATTAACCGTCATAACTGCCTCTTAACAGACTTTATAAATAGAGGAAGCATGTTGCAATGCACCAAAAACATACAATTCCTCTTTGTTTTTGTCTATTTTGTTGTGTAAAAACATATTGTTCTACTTAAATTATACCGATAAGGATTGCGTGATACGCTGACACAAATAAATCCGAAATACTTTATATGAAAAATGAGCTTACACGATTCAAAGAAAATATCAAGATTATCATACCCAAATTTTTAACATTATGGGTCCGTTCGGCAAGTTGCTTAATGAGAGTACAAGCTAGATTAATACCTAGCTTATTCACCCTTCCCTTGTCGAACGCCTTTTTTGGTTCCAAAAACAAGCTACTCTACATTTAAGCTAGCTTGGGCAAATCCAGCTAAAAATTCCCATAAGCTGCCAAACTAGGGGGTGGGGATTGTGGGTTTTAAGCTATCTTGTGTGCATAAAGCATAAAGTTCCCATAGCTTATACAATTCATCTACCCTTTTACTGAACACTATTTTTAACTCAAAAATTCAGCTAGTTTATTTAATTTAATCTACCATCATTTTTCAGCTATTTTTCATCTACTTTATTTCAGTTAACTCATTTCAGCTAGATGGAAAAATTTTATTCTACTAATTTGCCGAACGGAGCCTATGTGCTGACGGAAATCTCAGTGAAGTGAGATTTTTTGTTAGATATGTTTTTAGAACATTAGTTTCGTGCATTGGTATATCAATACCGATACTCGTCGTGATATTAGACATCTTTTATATTGACATAAAAGGGACATTAATTTTCACATGTATATTCTTCTTCTATGTGCGTCAGTTTATCAAAATCGTGCAACAATGTTTTCCACTCAGAATATAAAAATCATAAGATTGATATTTCCTGGGATAATGGGATATGCGTGCAGTTTAGAGTTCTATAGAAGAAGAAAAAAATGTTACAATAGCAAGCTTCCTGTCAACTGTTGGGAAATATGGTATACATTTTATCATAATTTTCTTAAAGGATTCATACTAGTAATAGAGAAGAGTAAAATAGAAAGCAGTACTAAAGAAAAACTGTTCAAGCTTTCTTATCTTTCGTCGTTGAAATTGAAGATGCATTGCACAAGTACATAGCCAACATCAATATTTAAAGAGGGATAGATATGTATTGAATTACACATCCATACTCCAACCTACCACCATTAACTACATAACTTTAAATCAAATTCATAGTAGTAGATCGGATCGGACTAGCTGAATATATACAAGAATGACTCATATGTTGCATTGAATTCATGATATAAATGATATGTAGACCTTCTTTCTCTCCCTAAAAGTCATTATTAGTCTTTGTATTAGGTGAATGGCCTCCATCATCGACCTCCATGTTATCACCTTGCTATCATCGCCTCAATTACTCTCTCTCAAACCTTCATTCTGTTGCAGAACCATGGATAGCATTAGATATTGATGTCAACATTTCAAAACATAATTTGGAATGAAACCCTCGTTCAATAACTCGAACAAATACCTCTAGCAACACTCTGCATTTACTAAAACTTATCTGCCCTCTTCCTTTGTATGTGTGCATCCCAAGTAGGATTCGAAGCAGGTGAGCTAGGCCCAGCATGTGGACATTGGATACAGAAATGAAACAAAGTTTGTGGCCCAACAATCTTCTTTTTATTTTAATTAAAAATTGAACATTTAAAAACTTCACTTAAATCCGGAATTTCCTTCCCACTTTATCTTTGGACAAGTTTAAAATATGGTTCTGAAATTGTAATTTTTAATGAATATTGAGAATGAATCTGAGCCGACTTTTTAAATAACATAGGCTAGATATTGCGCATCGCTTTATTGTGAGATGGTTCAGGATGAGTGAGTGTGTATTGCTGGGAATATATAACAATGTATGAAATTTGCCTTTAGCATACATTCTTTACTTAACATTTGTTCGTTCATTAGTTTGCATTAGTTATGAATTTGTTTGAAACGAGTGTGCATGAGTCTTGTCTTGGGTGTGTATTAGCTTCGTATATTTCTTACTTTTATCGTTTTCCTTGAGTGTGTATTAGTTTGATAGTCCATTATGCATAGATGTTTGTGAGTGCAATTAGTTTTGTCTTGAGTGTGCATTATGCCGCTTGTCAATATAGGTTTGCTTGTGAGTGTCTATTAGTTTTGCCATACGTGTGTATCAATTTATTCATATTCAGTAGTTAAGAATTCATGATAATCTTGTCAATTGTGCATACTTTTGCTTGTGAATGTGCATTGTTATTGTCTTGACTGTGCATTAGTTTGCTTATAAATTTATTCAAACTTTGTAGCTGATAGTTCATGAGTGACAATTTTATCCTTTTTATCCAAATTAGCCAATCCATCGGCCCAATTCATACTTGATATTCCACTGTATTGAGGATCGATTGAATGAATTGGGCCGATATTTGATGAAAATACCACAATTGATTCAATCGGGTCCGATTGCCCCGATTTGGGCCAAATCGGGCTCGGATGGATAAAAAAGATGAAATTGGTCAAATTGATTCAATCGATCCTCGATATAGTGGAATATCAAGTCTGGATATTGGGTGAAATTATGATCAATTGATTCAATCGGGATCCGATTGCCCCGATTTAGGCCAAATCGTGTGAATTGGGCCAAATTGGGCTCGGCTGGATAAAAAGGATGAAATTGCCCAAATTGATTCAATCGATCCTCGTTATAGTAGAATATCAAGTATGAATTGCGTCGGTATTGGGTGAAAATACGATCAATTGATTCAATCGGGGTCTGATTGCCCCGATTTGGGCTAAATCAAGTGAATTGGGCCAAATCGGATAGAAAGGATGAAATTGGGCCAAATCGAGATCAGTTCGATATAAAAAGGTTGAAAATGGCCCTAACAATCTAAACCGGTAAATATTGATGTATATGAAAATTTCTTTAAAAAGTTTTGTTTTTGGACCGTGAACAGTAATGTTCACTTCTTTCTTTTTGCAAATTTGGCACGCTCGGTTTGGGCGTGCCAACTGTTTGCACGTCCAATTTGTGCGTGCTAACGTCTTTCAGGGACTAATTTTTTTCTTCCCGTTTTACCCTACACGCTCAGATTGTGCGTGCTGTTTTGGAGTGCATATAGACAAAAAAAAGATTACGTTTAGACACTGCCATATAGTATAGGTTTGGATATTGAAAAGCAGACATTGAGGGGATACAAAGAGCCGCAACCCGGAGTTAGTGATGTAATAAATGGAGTGTTTAAGGAGGGAGATTGAAACGCTCATGAGAATTTTCAATCTGACCTATTTTTTTGGGGGGTGGGAAGATTAATTCAGTCATTTAGTATTTCCGGGCCAGTGCTACACATTTATTTAGCACATGCCATTTTATTTCGTTTTTCTCTATATTTTAAAATTTTCGTTTTTATTTCATTTTCGTAAATCCATCGTAGTTTTCTTTCAAAAATATTATGTTTCATTATTAATTAATTTATTTTTATATAGAAGATAAAAATTATATTTTCATACAATTTTTATAGATTTTCTAATTCTTTTCTAATTTCAAGAAATTACGAGCGAAAATCATAATTATAAAAAATTATGGACAAAATCCATTGTTCTTGAAAATGCACTCATTTACTATTTTATTTCCCCGTAAACATTCCTTATTATATCAGATATTAGATGGATTGAGATAGAAGATTAGATTAGTAATTTAACCACGTGCTTCGTACGGGTCAACGATAGTAGTATTTGACAATAATAAGATTATGAAGCAATTAATGTTACAATCTCGATATGTGCAGTCTTTCCAAACTTGGCATGGTCAAACCCTAATTCAATATAATCTGATCTGAAGAAGTTTTTTGATCGATCGAGTTCAGACGATACTACTAAAATCCGAATGATGCAATCTCGATGTTTTTAACATCTCTACATTGATTGAGGTAGTAATTTAGTATTTTCTTCCTACATAACTTATATATATAAATAGATATAAATTTTTATAACTTGATTTAGTTTACTATTGTTTGCATTCAATATTATTATTAAAAAATATTTTTATATATATTTATTTCAATAGGTTTATATCATCATCATTGACGTGATGTCGTCATGCTTGCCAAATTAATATTTATTATCCTAGACTACCAATTACAAAAGCAAGTGGTAAGTACGGGCCGATCACATGGAGAGGATGTAGAATATTAGTTAAAGTTAAAAGCTTTAGTAACAAGTTCAGGGCTTTTTAGGTTTGTATTACTTATGGTGAGTATTGTTTCACTTAACTAAATCCATTTCTACATTGTTAAGGTTTTGATCATTGTGTTCCTTCCACCCATCAATATTAATTTTTGTTTCATCCCAATCTAGCAAACACATTCACGATTTACATTCACTACCAAGAACCTGTAAATCATGTTTGTAACCGATAAAAAGGCACAATTGAGATAAGTGCAAACCAGTCTAACAAACCTCAATTGTATGTGTGATTCCTACTTTAACATGTCCGTAAACCAATCTAAACATATTAACGTTGTATTCTGGACAATAGTATGCAGTGTTGAACTATGCTAGGTTGTCAATCTAACTAAAGCACACAAAAGCAATGATATTTATAAGCAAAGGAAGATATAATAAACACATTGGAATCAATATAGGTAGAGAAACACTTACATAAACCAAACTCTATATACATTTCAATAGAAAAGCAAAACAATGTCTGGACTTAGTTCTTCATTGAGAGCTAAGCAAAAAGGGAAAAAATTAGTGCGGACAAACTAGGGTTTGTAGAAAGAGGATTTCTTATATAGGAGACCATCTAACCCTAATTCTATCATAATAAATCAAATCTAATCCTAACAATCGAAATAGGAAAATAACAATAAAATCAATGAAGATATAATTCCGCAGTGTGACTCCGAAATTTGCAGAGTGAGACTTCAGATAACTGGCCGCGGGGCACGACTTTTATTGGCGTGGGTCGCGGCTCTGGTTCTGCATAGTGGGACTCCGTTTTATGGAATGGGGCTCCATTTTTAGCATCTGTTCTGCAACTTCGCCATCTGACTTGCTAACTTCTTACTTCTCTTCAATTTTCCATGTCTTCTCTCCAATAATTTCACATAATCAAAATTTTCTTTTTAAAGATTATGTAGATAACTGGCTAACAACCTTATGATTTACTGACTTCTTACCTCTATTCAATTCTCCATGACTTGCCGACTTCTTACTTCTCTTGGATTGGGAAGAATGTTAGCCCTATTGAGGTTAAGTTCACTAGCAAACAACCTTAAGATTTGTAAGTTGTATTGTGGTCGGCTCATTGTTGTTGAACCCTATAGTTTGGTCTTTATCTATTTGTGATCTGTAAGTGTGTGTTAACTTTATTTTGATTACTTGATATTGAGTCTACTATTGATCGATAAAAACTGGGAATTTGGTGTAGGGATTTTAGATGCTCTAAAGAGGAATTTCAGGAAACAATTTCTTAACATCTAAACAAAGATCTCATGCATAAACTAGAAAGATCAAACAAAGTATAGTACCTTTGATGCGTGTTTGATAAACTTCTTGAAGGGGAGACAAGAGCCTCAAGCGCGACTCCTCTACCTAGTCTACCCGAGCAATGATATGGAACATTGAAACTCAACTGCTAGGTTGAAGATAAATAGGCTTTTGGGAGAGGAGGTTGTAGAATAGAAAAGTGGTTTGGGAATGAATGTTTAGGGTTTCCAATGACCCCTTTATTTATAATGCACAAATAAAAGATGTAAATTATTCACTAATTGGATATTTCTTTTTACCCTTAGCTAATAATAAATCCTTACTATTAATAAATTCTATTTCAAAGTTTATATCTTATATAACCTTTATATTATATATTTTATATAATACTTCTCCCAACATATCGATCCAGTCCATAAACTCTTAGGGTGTGACCTCATAGGACCCAATTGTAATAGCAACGAACATTATAATATAAAGTTCATAAATCATAGTTGGATTCTAGCAAAGCACTATGACTATCTAAAATAACCGGATTATAAATCTCCATTAAATGTCCTACTTCATAATAAATAATTGCACATTTTATTAAAAGACACAATTCCTTCAATTTCCCACTTGTCCTTGAAACAAGTGTGCAATGTTAAAATTTCCTTGTCACTTATTGTCTTATTTGACTATATGATGAAACTAATCTTTACCGCCAAATGGTTTCTTGAACTCTTGAGATTGAATTGTCAATACATATGATTATTAATAAGGCCTTTTTTCGGAAACCACCCTTAACTAGGCGCCATTTTCAATAAACCACCCATATCTGAGCTAGTTAATTTAAATCACCCGGAATTAAGTCTTCGTCTTCAATGTCACACCCACTAACCTTATTCCTTCAGATCCGTCCGTTTAATGCCGGTTCTTGACTAAACCGACCCCAAACCCGGTTCAATGATTTAAAAAAAAGCCGACCCAGCTTGGTTTTCCCCCTAAATAACAAAACGCGACTGAAGCGCTCAGCACATTTCGTTCGTCTTCTATTATCTCCTCTGGTGTCCTCCATCGTCTTCTATTATCTCATCTGGTATCCAACTGGTTTGATTTGTTTATTGGTATTTGTTCGAGCTTTAGTTACAGAAGCTTGAGCTACTTTCTCACCATAATATTTCAGTTAATCTTCCAAATTTTAATCCATGATTTCTTTAGTTTTCTATTTCTTGATGTTCTTACGATCATATATTGTAGTTGCAGAAGCTGTATGAAAGACAAATTGAAAATGAAGAGCAGTCAGAGTTCCAAAAATTTTAAGTAATGTGCTTTCCCCCCTTTTTATTGCAGTTTCTGATTATTTTTTTTGGCCTTTTTTGAAGTTTTGGGTGCTGCATTGACTGACTGGATATCCTTTAGATTTGTTCCTTCTATTTAAACTCCAATGTGGAAACGATTGTTTGTGCTTTCCTTTTTTATTGGAGTAAGTTTTCACTTCCACTCATAATGTATGAGGGCATTTCACTTGAAGTGTATTTTCAGTATTCATTGAGCATTCTCTGTAAAACTTCAGAAACAGCTAAAGAACCTAGGATCAAGTTTTGTTTCACTTTTGATATTTCTTCAGTCCTTTTGATCTTGACATGTTTATCTTCTATTTTAATGGTTTTGTTTGTTCTCTTGGTATAACATTCTTATTTTGGCCACTGTCTGATTATCAGGCAGCAGTTGCAGCACAAGCTATGATGACGGTTCATGAGATCAAAGAAACAACTATTTCAGTTGTTGAGGACAGTCACAATCCTTAAAACTGTGGATCCTGGGACAAAATATGCTTCTTATGCTTATCTCTAACAACAGAAACTGGTATATTGGTATAAGCTTCTCCCTTGAGTTGATGTAGGCGCAGACGAAGACGAAGAGTGATGCGTAAAAGCTTCTCCCTTGAGTTGATGTATATTGGTATAAGCTTCTCCCTTTGTTGCTGCAAACAAAACAGAGACAGTGCAATAAACAGCTATATGAACTGAATTTTGAGTTCTGCTCTACGGGAGGAAAGATACAAAAACAGACCTAAACAATTCTATGAGTTTGCTGCACAATTATGTATGGAGGTTACTCCACAATTATGTAAATTACCAAACAATAGGAGTAAAACAACCCTAAAATTTTAAAAGACCAATTCCATGAGCTTGCTGCACAACTAACAAGCATAAAACAACAACTTCCTGCAGGAAGCAATTTTATGAGCTTGTCCTTGTGTTTATCATTTTAAAAAATTGATGGAAATTTATAGTTATGCTAGGAAATAAATTGTCTACAAAAGACAGCATACCCAGCACTATAGGCATAAAAGAACAATAGTCAAAAATTGATGGAAATTTATAGTTATGCTAGGAAATAAATTCTGTTCAACAATTTAAGCTGCAAATCTTTCAAATTTTGAAAATATATCCTGTTTTGCAATACCTCTGTAAACCAATGTCAAATAATACATGTAACATAGAATTACATTTGGAAAAATGTAAATAACAAGAGCCCCATTTACATCTTTGACGGAGGGAGCAGAGAGGCAACGGTTTATGAAGAGGCGAAGACGAACGAAAACTGCAGAGGAGGGAGGCGAGGAGAAGGAATAATCGAAGAGGCGACGACGAACAAAAACTGCAGAGGAGCTCAGGATCGAAGACAATGGAGGACGAAACCTGTAGAGGCGATGCGAACATCGAAGAGGCCAGAAATAATCGAACACGAAGACTGTTGCTGCTTCAAACTCGTTTTGTTAATTTGGGGGTTATAAAAGGTGGGTGGGGTTTGTTTTTGTGTTTTTTTAATTGTTGAACCGGGTTTGTGGTCGGTTTATTCAAGAACCGACATTAAACGGACGGATCTGACGGAGTAAGGTTAGTGGGTGTGACATTGAAGAAGAAAACTTAATTCCGGGTGGTTTAAATTAATTAGCTCAGATATGAGTGGTTTATTGAAAATGACGCTTAGTTAAGGGTGGTTTTCCGAAAAAAATGCCTATTAATAATCCATCTGAACATGGCCATGTGTTTTCACAGTTCTCACTCTTCAAGTGACCAAGACCCTATTCTCTCCAAATGTATCATGGTATACGTGGAACAGGAGGACATATCCAATCTTGTAAGACTATAGCTCCCACTCAACTTTTGGCAATCCCAATCACTACTTTTATAACAGCCTGTTATGATCAGCATTTGGCAGCGTCAAAGACATACCAGCGGTCAAATGAGGAATATATCATACTCATCTCTAAGGAACTCACTAATCATGAATAATCCTAAAACTTTACAATAAGCACCCATAAAGTCCTAAGAGCGGTCTGTCCGATACGGATTACCATACACATCTATGCAATTGATTACACATCTCTATGTCCCCATAACACACGAAACCCGGTGTTATCAATCAATCTCACAATATGATCTAGTATTATGTCATTAGTATCCAAGTTAATGACTGAGACCACAACCAATTAAATAATTTTATAATTTTAGTTCACTTAATGGGTCCATTCATCAATACAGTTTTGCTGAATCCATTTGCTAACTACAAAATTATTTGGATATTTTATTCAATTCCAAGTAATTAAATAATAATATAAAAATTATATATATGTCAAGCATAAATGTTTGTCATCAAAATAAAACAGATTTATCATAAGACAAACAATGTCTCAATGCAATTTTCCAATGTGCTTGAGACCCTTGGCCACAGAATGATCAACCATCACGATTGGGCTTAGGTATGGGCTTGGTTAAAGGATTTGCAATGTATTTATAATGTGCACTTTGCACATATTCACATTTCCTCTATTAATATAGTGTAGTATTACTTTTTTCATCGACTAACTCATCATCATCTCCATATACCAAGAAACCATCCCCGATTTTTCTCAAGTAATTTGGGATGTTCTTGGTTTCATTTCAATTTGTATCAGTATGGTTTAACTTGAACGTGATACACATACTCAAAGCATATGTACATTTGGGTGAGTACAAGTCATTGCATACGTGATGGATGTTATGACTGAAGAATAGAGAATCTTGTTCATTTCCTCAACTTCACTGTGTTAGTTGAGCTTTAATAGTCTTATTAAAGCTTAATCTATTTCTCTTTGTTTTGATGATAACAAACTAATATGTTTAAATCTCTTAGTGTTTTTAAGCTTTCCAGGTTAATGTAATATCTGCTGGGATGCGCTTAAGTCACTTAGAGATGCGCTTCGACTGGTCTCAGTCGCGCTTAACACCAAGCGAAGAAAGCAAGTTTCGCAAGCGGTGTTTAATAATCCCATTCAAGTCCAGAAGCGAGTATAAGCGAGCTTCTAAGGCATAGAAGATGCGCTTGAATGAAGTGGAAGAAGTGTTGATCACGAGGTTCCACCATAGCACATGGTGTACGCTGTCGCAGAAGAGAACTACCGAAATGCAAGGGAAGGCTGGTGAGCGGGAGAATTCAAGTTGCGTACGCAAGAGGTGTGAGAAGAACTTGAAGACTTTTGAGACGCATAACCAGGGATCGCCAGCATGGAGGAAAGTTAGTTAGCACAGTGGACAAGGATTGCTGAGGTGGCGTGCATCAACAAGTTGAAGAACAAAACCAAATTAATCCAAGCGGCTGATTATCTCTTACAATTTGATCAAGGCGCACGGATTGATGAGGTGGCAATATGCTAAGTCTATGTTTGTTACACGAAATTAAGTTAGATTTGTAGCTTAAGGTTTGTGTATAAATAGTGGACTGTTGCATTCACTCTAAGTATTACAAAGTGAGGAATTCAGAGAGAAGCTAGGAGAGCTTAAGCGTTTACTCAGTTGTAATCAAGAGAGGTGAAGTGCCATTGTTCTAGAGCTGAACTCAAGTGTTGTAAAGAGAGTTTACGAGTGAGCTTCAAGAGTTGAAGCGAGAGATTGTAACCTTTTTTATCAATACAAAGTAGTGGTGAGTTTTATCCTGAGTCAATTAGTGACTTAGGGTTCTCACCGTTTGGAAACTCTTTGTGTGCAAATCTTAGTGCGCTTTAAACACTTAAAGTGCTCTCTTATTGTTGTCTGACCTTTTCCGCGTTCAAGGACTTTAGTAAATCAATTACTAAGTGTCTTACACTGGTCAAGCGCATCTCCAAGTATTAAAGCGCAATTCGATACTTGAGAAGCGCATCTAACACTTAATAAACCTTAGAAGACGGTGAACAATAGTGGCTTAATAAACACAAACCTACAATTGGTATCAGAGCTACAGGTTTGCCTATTTTTGCACTAATCCTTTTTGCAAATCTTAAGGATTTTGAAGAGTAAGAACATGTCGAACTTCAACCTCGGAATCTCTCTCGCGAAGCCTCATGTACTCATTGAAGGTGAATTGGAGTGGTGGCTAACGATGACAAGGAATTATATACAGCAAACAGATTATCAGTGCTGGAAAATCATCGACAAGGGAGATGAAATAATTTTTGAGAAAGATGACTCCAAATGGGAAGCCAAGGAGTATCAACTAATGGAGAAAAACGCCAAAGCGCGTCAGCTCATCCTAAATGCGCTTTCCCGTAAAGACATTGATAAGGTAATGTCTCTCCCTACTGCTAAAGAGATATGGACATCCATCATCAACATGCACTCAGGTAGTGAAGATATGAAGGACAACCGACTATTTGAGCTGAACCGTGAATTTTGCTCCATTAAAATGAGTGAAAATGAGCTTGTATCTGACTACCATTCTCGATGTCAAATTCTTTATGACAAAATGCTATTCGCTGGAATGGAAAAGAAGGCTTGGGAGTACTCTATAGCATTCATCCATGGGTGAATTCCAAGTACGCGACTCTCAAGCAAATTCTTCTCCAATCAAAAGCGACTCGAGAATTGCCTATTTCTGTGCTTGCAGGAAAGTTCAAGGTACAAGAGATCAAGAATAATGAAGAGAAAATCTCAGAACGAGAAACCAAGGGTATGGCGCTTAAGCTCTCACGCGTCCTCCAGAAACTAGAGAATGATGACGAAGGAGACGATGATGATGATAGAGATGTTGCCATGATGACCAAGGTAGTGAAGAAATTCTTTAAGAGGCAAGGTGGATTCAAGCGCGATCCTACAGCCAAGCAGCGCGATGTCCGAGACTTTATATGCTTTAACTGCAATGAGAAGGGACATCTAGCCAAGGCGTGTCCTCATGCCAAGGCGAATCCAAGCTCCAGCTCCAAGGAACAGCCCCCTAAACAAGCCTTTGTCACGCTTTTGGGAGAATCAGATGAAGACTCTGAAGATGGAGCGCAAGCAGACGTTTGGCTGGTGAAGGATCCGATTCAGACTCTGGTTCTGAAATTGAGGTAGCGAGTGACACTATACCTAAGCGCAACCTCGTTTGCCTCTTAAGAGAATTAATGGTTGAACATAAGTCTCTAGCTACTGAAGCTAGAGAACAGCTGGTTGAACTAAATTCTAAAAAATAAGTAATAATTGAGCTTTCCAAACGTTTGCATGACAGACCCAAACTTCTCTCTAAATCATGTGAGCGCTGTCATGGAAATGGGTTGGAAAGAAACTCTGACTCAACTAAGGACGTAAAGCTTGATCAGATTATATCCAAGCTAGACGACCTGACCAAACTAGTAGAGGCAAGGTCTGTTTCTCAAACAGTCTTTGTCAAAGCTAGACCTGGACTGGGCTATGACCCCCAAGAGTCTTCTTCTTCTACCAACTTTCCTCAAACAAGTGACTACTCTGAAAAGCCTAAGTCACTTGAACAAGACTTGACTGCCTACAAGAGTGAAAACTCTCATTTAAATAGCAGAATCAATGTCCTCGAGGAACAACCATCCGAAACCAAAGAGTGGTTTAATGGGGAAAAAGCGCATCACTTGTATAAAAAACAAGCGCGCACCCCTGCTCAGCCTATGAAACTCGAGAAGAAAGCACCATTTAGACCAAGAAAAGGGAAGTATGGTTACGTGAGAGGTAACCATTACTGCACTTTTTGTGATAAAAATGGACACGATAGGCATGAGTGTGAGGAACTAAAAGGCCTTAAAAACAATCCCTATAAGCCAATGGCTAAATCTAAGGGCAAGCGCACACGTCGTCGACATTCACCTGTCGAGAACGATTACGCTTCAGTACGCAGAGGTGCGCTTTGTAAAGCGCGACCTCATATGGTGCTTGATCTGAATGATCCAAGTAATTACGAGCCCGTCCAAAAGACTAGCGCAGTAATAGCTATGTGTAACGTTCCCACGAAGCGCAAGCTTCATTGGGAAATCAAAGCTTGATCTTTGTATTTGCATGTTGGAATGAAGAGTAGAGAATACATTGAAAGCGGTTGTTTGTGACAAGACGATCCAGTATGGCTACTCTCATTTCAACCTAAGGAGGGAGATAGTGTCTTCCTCAGTGACTAAAGACAAGAAAAGATCAATGCTCGAGATACCAGCGCAATTTGTGTCAATTTCAGCGTAATATGTGTATCCAGATAATCAAAGTACATCACACACGAACTAAGCACATTGATGTATGACACCACTTTCTACGTGATCATGTGGAGCGCAAGAACATCGAGCTTACTCACGTATCTTCAGAAGGGCAAATAGCGGATATTTTTACTAAAGCGCTTAATCGACAGGTCTTCTTAAACCTTCGGGTTCAGCTTGTCCTTATGCGACTCCATTAGCTTTGAGGCTATGGCTCTGTAAGTATTCCCCTATTTGACTAGAATTAGCGAGCTTAGTATCAAGTTACGAACTATGGTAGCTTGCGCTTGATAGCTTTGAGTCATTCATGCTTTATGGTTGTTCATTAAAATAAATTAGTACTGAAGTTGTCTTACTTGCTTAGCTCGATTTGATATAATTTTAGTCAGTGCATGCTCTTCTTTACCAAAAACTTGACAATGGTGATCGTCTTCTACCCATATTACATGCCTAAGAAATGATCCATTGCATAAGTGTCCTTAGCCTGACTAGATGTAACGCTTCTCTCGTCCTTTATTGAACTCCACATTAGAGAAGTATTCATTTGGTGACATAAATCTCAATTACCATATTATATGTATATGCACATATGCCCACATCAACTTAAGTGATTGAATGCTCTAATGTCCCCTATATGAAATGTGCATCTTCCTGTTCATGAATTTCTTTATATTGTGGTTTGAGAATTGAACTGGACATCACACTCTTACATCTATTTGCCTCTGTTAGTTTTTGAGCTTCTTCAGAATATTCAGCCAAAGGAGAGATTGGTTGAGCTTACTATTTTAGCGCGTTTCTGTGTTGGGCTTCATGGCACTTCAAAGCGCGACTGGTTGGTTTATCTTCAGATTTGGGTTTGCTTAATTGTGAAGCAACGACGAGATGTCAAACGACTCTTTCCACTTTTTGAAGTAACGACTACATTTCTGACCGTTGGGAGCCTAGCGCGTCAAATCCGTGTTCTCATTGGACCATTGGACTTCTTTTCATGCCGTTGATTTTGATTGGTTGCCTGAACGGTTGAGAGTGGAGGCCGAGCGCGTATAAATACCAGGTATTTGATCCCCTTTTCACTTACCCTATTTTCTACCTCTTACCTCTATCTCTCTCTCAAACTCCACTCAAGCTTGCCCGTACCTTTACTTCAAATTCAACAATGGAAAACGTCAATCTTGCCGAACTTGACCCAGCTACCGGTGCAAAGGTTGAGTCTTTGCTAAAGGCTCAGTCTTCTACATTGACCCATCCATTTCTGCACACGCTCCACAAGATGAGTCTCCCTAAACACAAAACACCGACCCAGTCCTCCTCACCGAAAGCCCAAGCCCCACAAAAGAGCCTACCATCCCAGACGCTCCACTCTTCTCCCATTAGCCCAAGGTCGATCTTTCTCTCACCGCCGAAGATTTGGAACTAGCTGGATATGATGTTGAGAAAGAGCTTGCCCTGCCAACTACTGAAGCCTCTACTCATGCCGTGTCTCACTCTACCCCAGCGAAGGGTAAGGGTGTGCTTGAAATTGACACTCCTTCACGACAAGGTAATCAGACAAGGCCAGGTACACAGTCTCTCACTTCTCCTAAGCATCTTCTAGCTTCTATCCCTTCAGACTCAGATGACGAAGAGGATTACCATATTCAAGTCGTCCAGGCCATGATTCTCCATTGCCCTTAACCACTCAGAAAGCCAATCAACAAAGTGATGTATGCGCCGTAAGAGTCGTAAGCGAAAGGCACCTCTTCCTCCTTCTCCCACCGAGGAAATTGATTCATCTGATGGTTCTGAGCATGAGTCGCCGCCTCATGAGGTTATCCCGGAGAAAGGTCCATCTACATGTGCTAAGCGCCCTAAGGTAATCGGTGCTAACGAATTCCCTCCAGTGCCACCAGGTATTGCTAAGCGCTCCTTTCTTTTTCCTGAGATTGTCACCTCCAACCTCCTTTCTGAGCTACACAAGTCATCGCACATATCGCGCTTCTCGACGTGGTTAAGCTTTCAAGGATGGGACAAGCTGGAAACTGAGCCAGCAAGGTGTAATGATTCCATGGTATATCAGTTCTACGCCACTATGGAGTACATGCCTGCCAACCCAGAGTACAGTCAGATATGGTTTAATTGGCGAGGGAACTCCAGAGAAACCTTCTTGGTGAAGGACCTTGCGAAGGCTATAGGGCTCACCGGGTAGTCTAATAGATTTGGCAGACTCTACAAGAAGAACTGGCCCGCAGGTGCCAAGCAGTTCAACGAAGTCGTTTTTGGTCCGAATGTCCCAAATCACGCTATCACCGTCGATATGCTAAAGCCGAGTTGCAGGTTACTTCATCATTTCATCATCACAAACATCACCCCGAGAGATTACGACAAGGAGAAAGTTACGATAGTAGATTGTTGCATAAAGGCTGCGGTAATCTCGAATCAGGTAGTTAATACAGCTCAGATAATGATGAGTCATCTCGTCCTCTATCGCGCTGCTACTTCAGGGCCTCTACCTTTTCCTCACTTGATCTGCAAGATGCTCAAGGCAGACGTTCTATATGACATCTCGCTCACCGACTATGATTTCTCTACCTTCCTCACTCCAAACTTCATCTGTGCTATTCTCCTCCCTAAACCTGAAGGTACACACCCTTCAAGCTCGCGCTCTGACCTGAGTCCTCGCGCTTGTCCTTCATCTGCCTCTACAGACTTTTCAAGTGTGATTGCATCACTTGAAGCGCATCATGAGCGGGTCGAGAAACAACTAGGTGTGCTGATCGAGCAAGTTACGAAGATGGTTAATATGGTTCAGGAGAAGTTCGAATCGGAGGAAAGGCTGTAGTTGTTAAGTGTTGTGATGGTTGCGCTTATAAGCGCTTTTGCTGATTTCTTTTTCTCTCTCTGCTTTGTTAAAGTGTTTATGAACTAGCTCGCTAGGTTATCCTACCTACTCTTGTGGCAGTTACTAAGATGATCAATACAAGTATGCTTTTGATTTTTATATCTCTAAGAGCTTTGCTGACTTGACTATTTGCTACTTAAGTTGTTATTGTTCGCTATCTTGCATTGTTTGACTTATTAGCTAGCAAGCGCACCCTCCTCTCTTTGTTACCGTATGACTATGCTTTTGATTTTTTCGATGATGTCAAAAGGGGGAAGAAAACATGTACATCCTTCTTTGATTAAGGGGGAAGTATGAGATCGTGCTTGAACTCAGGGGGAATTTGAAACTGTGTTGGTTAAGTACTTGGTAAGGTACTTCGACCTAATTCCGAAACTGAATACTTGATTAACTTGTGTTTATTGTCTCCATTTTAATCATTACTGAAAGTATTTTGAGCTTACCTGTTCACAATTTTTCATCATCAAAAAGGGAAAAATTGTTAGTTGAGCTTTAATAGTCTTATTAAAGCTTAATCTATTTCTCTTTGTTTTGATGATAACAAACTAATATGTTTAAATCTCTTAGTGTTTTTAAGCTTTCCAGGTTAATGTAATATCTGATGGGATCCGCTTAAGTCACTTAGAGATGTGCTTCGACTGGTCTCAGTCGCGCTTAACACCAAGCGAAGAAAGCAAGTTTCGCAAGTGGTGTTTAATAATCCCATTCAAGTCCAGAAGTGAGTATAAGCGAGCTTCTAAGGCATAGAAGATGCGCTTTAATGAAGTGGAAGAAGTGTTGATCACGAGGTTCCACCATAGAACATGGTGTACGTTGTCGCAGAAGAGAACTGTCGAAATGCAAGGGAAGGCAGGTGAGCGGGAGAATTCAAGTTGCGTACCCAAGAGGTGTGAGAAGAACTTGAAGACTTTGAGACGCATAACCAGAGATCGCCAGCATGGAGGAAAGTTAGTTAGCACAGTGGACACGAATTGCTGAGGTGGCGTGCATCAACAAGTTGAAGAACAAAACCAAATTAATCCAAGCGGCTGATTATCTCTTACAATTTGATCAAGGCACACGGATTGATGAGGTGGCAATATGCTAAGTCTATGTTTGTTACACGAAATTAAGTTAGAGTTATAGCTTAAGGTTTGTGTATAAATAGTGGATTGTTGTATTCACTCTAAGTATTACAAAGTGCGGAATTCAGAGAGAAGCTAGGAGAGCGTAATTGTTTTCTCAGTTGTAATCAAGAGAGGTGAAGTGTCATTGTTCTAAAACTGAACTCAAGTGTTGTAAAGAGAGTTTACGAGTGAGCTTCAAGAGTTAAAGCGAGAGATTGTAACCTTATTTATCAATACAAAGTAGTGGTGAGTTTTATCCCGAGCCAATTAGTGACTTAGGGTTCTCACCGTTTGGAAACTCTTTGTGTGCAAATCTTAGTGCGCTTTAAACACTTAAAGCGCGCTCTTATTGTTGCCTGACCTTTTCTGCGTTCAAGGACTTTAGTAAATCAATTACTACGTGTCTTACACTGGTCAAGCGCATCTCCAAGTATTAAAGCGCAATTCGATACTTGAGAAACGCATCTAAGACTTAATGAACCTTAGAAGACGTTGAACAATAGTGGCTTAATAAACACGAACCTACGCACTTGATCTCTTAGATACAATCTCTTACTAAGATATAGACCATGATGCATATGCAAGAACCACTTTCTTAGATCTTGTCATATTGAATATTTTAAGGACCTTATCCATATAAGTTCCACGATCAAGACCAATAAGTCTATCCTTATAGATCCTGATGCCTAATGCCTAGTATGTACTCAACCTATCTTAAGTTCTCTATTGAGAAATACTTTTGAAGTCATTTCTTAAATTTTTATTGCATATGACATCCACATATTGACATGGAACTCAATTTTCCTCACAATAAACTTTTTGTAGACATAAGATTCTTCTTAGAATTTGATGATATCAAACTGTTTAACTGCATCATCAAATCGATTATTCCAACTCTTGGATGCTTGCTCAGGATAGATATCTTAAGCTTGCATATCTTCCTAGGATTTTCTGGATCCTCATAACCTTCTTGTTGTATCATGTATACATTTTCTTCAAAATACCCATTTAGAAAAGCGGTCTTGACATCCATTTGCCATATCTCATAATCATACTGAGTAGAAATTGCTAGGACTATCCTAATGGACCTGATTATAATGATCTGTGAGAATGTTTTATCATAGTCAGCACCATGAACTTGTGTAAATCCTTCAGAAACTAATCTTGCCATATAGACAGAAACATTTCAATCCATGTCTTTTTTTTTTATCTTAGAGACCCATCTGCCAATGGGTTTTATCCCATCAGCAAAATCTGTCAAGTCCCATACTTGATTCTCATACATAGAGTTTGTTTTGGATTTCATGACTTCAATCCATCACTACTTTCTTATAGGTTTCAGTCCCACCACTTTCTAAAAGTAGCACATCAAGGATTACATACAAGAAGAAATCATCATATCGCCTTGGTTGCCTCATTTGCCTGTTAGATCTACGCATGGGTTCAACAACTGGAGCACTTTCCACAACTACTTGTGGTTCCTATGTGACATCTTCTATGTCTTCATGATGTTGGGTTTGTTACTTAGCTTGAACTTCATCAAGTTGAACATTTCTCCCACTTTACTTCTTGGAAAAAGAACTATTTTCCAAAAGGAAACCATCTCGAGCAACAAACACTTTATTCTCTATGGGATTGTAGAAATAATACCCCATTGATTTATTAGGGAAACCTATAAAGAAACATTTGTCTGCTTTGGTGCAATCTTATGAGATAATAAACGCTTTGCATAAGCTTTGCATCCCAGACCTTCAAAAATGATAAGTTAGGAGATTTCCCAAACAATATGAGAGTTCTAGAAGGAATAAAACTGCTTGAGTCTATCAACTCAAAACCTTGAGGACTATTCTCCATAAAGTTAAAGAGGTCGTTGTACGGATTAAAACAATCTGGACGAATGTGGTACAATCGTCTCAGTGAATACCTCATGAAAGAAGGATATAAGAACGATGCCACATGACCGTGTGTTTTTGTCAAAAGATCAAAAAATGGATTCGAGATGAAAGATCTCGGAAAAAATAAGATCTATCTTGGTTTGCATATTGAGCATCTAGATGGTGGGATATTTGTCCATCAGATTATACTGAGAAAATCTTGAGAATATTTAATATGGATAAGGCACATCCCTTGAGCTCTCCCACGGATGTTCGATCCCTTAATGTTGATAAGGATCAGTTTCACCCTCGAGAAGAAGATGAAGAAGTTCTTGGTCCTGAAGTACCATACCTAAGTGTTATCACTGCTTTGATATATTTAACTAACAATACAAGACCATATATTGCTTTTTCAGTGAACCCATTATCAAGGTTTAGTTCTACTCCTACCAGGAGGCATTGGAGTTGGATCAAACACATATTTCCTACCTTCGAGGAACGTACATGATCTGGGGTTGCTCTACCGTACCCAAAGAGATGCCACATTGGTTGGATATGCAGATGCATGCTACTTGTCTGATCCACATAAAGCCAAGTCTCAAATGGTTATATATTCACATATGGAGGCACGACCATATCATGGAGATCAAATAAGCAAATCGTGACGGCAACATCATCAAATCAAGCAGAGTTGATTGCATTATATGAGGAAAGAAGAGAATGTTTGGCGTTACGAGCAATGATCACATTTATCCAAAAACAATGTGGAATGAAGCCTATTACCAACGGGCCAACATTGATCTATGAAGACAACTCAGCTTGCGTGGCTCATATGAAAAAGGGGTACATCAAAGGAGACCGTGCTAAACACATTTTATCCAAATTCCTTATACTCATGAGTTGGATGAAGCTAGAGAAATTAATATTCAACAGATTCAATCGAATGATAATTTGGCTGATATGTTTACAAAGTTTTTAAATCCCAAGAAGTTTGTAGAGCTAGTGTCTAGGATTGATATGTGCAGACTCAGAGATACTCGTTGATCTCAGGGGGAGCTTCTTGCGTGTTGCACTCTTTTTCCCTTCGATCAAACTTTTATCCCACAGGGTTTTGCCTGGCAAGGTTTTTAATGAGGCGGCATCAAGGCGTACTATGGGATTCAAAGTTGTACTCTTTTCCTTTGATCAATTTTTTTATCCCACTGGGTTTTTCCTGACGAGTTTTTTAACGAGGCAACACACCTTCATATCCTACATCAGTTTGAAGGTGAATATTCAAAGGGGAGTGTTATATATTATGTTATGCATTAGTGAAATTAGCTAATGCATTTATTTGGCTTACAAGAAGTAGATTAAAGCATCTAGAAGATCATGCTCAAAGTTCAAAAATGAAGATGTATTATTAAGTTTAAAGGTGTGTGAATTATTCACCTTCTTAACTTTACATTTAAGATGATGTAAATTAGTCAAGAACTAGGTGATCCCCTTAGCCTATAAATAGATGCATTCCTCATTGTAAATTTCACACACAAAACAAGAGTAAGAATACATCTCTATATTTCTTGATTTCTTCTCCTCTCCTCTATAATACTTAAAATTATTTAAGTGTTTTTTTAATCAAGATTAAGTCATCTTGTATTAATCATTTCAAAATTTGGATTGAGACACCGTATCTTAGTTATTTTATAACAACATAAAATTAAATTCTTTAATTTAATTTGATAAATTAATTTAAATTAAAATCTTTTATTATGAAACTGAAATAATCATGAACATATATCAAATATTTGAACCAATTAATTTATAAAAAAAGGTTAGTTCTTCTGATAGAATGTTGTTTTATCAACTTAGATGGTCTGATATGCACCTAGCATACAAAATTTCCTCTGAAAGGTGATTGTTGACAGCCTTTCAACAACAAAACAACTCAACATACATTTATATAAGAATTTTTTACCAAAGCGTACATAAATTTAAAATAATTAAATAAAGTATACACATATCAAAACTATTTATGAAAATGTACATGAATTGAATGGAAGTAAGTGAGACGCCGGAACAGCCGTCTCTTACAAATATTTTTTTTTTCCAAATTAATATATGTAAGACGCCGGCAGTGCCATCGTCTCTACATTGTGCTTATACACAGGCATATACTCCGTCTCATAATATCCGTCCCATAATATAGTTCCCATTTCCTTTTGTACACTTTCCGATATACGTTTTGTATCGTTAATATCTATTATTATGTGTTAGTATAAATTATAAAAAATATATATTATTAAAGTACTCATCGAGACGAATCAAGGATGAAGATTATCGGAATGTATTGGAATTTTTGATACACGTTTTGTATCGTTAATACCATGTAAAAACAGGGAGTATTATATTTATAAAAAAATCATGTAAACACAGAGGTATTAACAATACAAAACGTATATCGGAATTCCAATACATTCCGATAATCTTCATCCTTGATTCGTCTCGATGAGTACTTTAATAATATATATTTTTTATAATTTATACTAACACATAATAATAGATATTAACGATACAAAACATGTATTGAAAAGTGTATAAAAGGAAATGGGAACTATATTATGGAACGGATATTATGAGACAGAGTATATGCTTTTGTATAAGCACAATGTAAGAGACGCCGGCAGTGCCGGCGTCTTACATATTTTAAATTTAAAAAAAATATTATTTGTAAGAGACGCCGGCACACTTACATGTCATAAATTCATGTACATTTTCATAAATAGTTTTAATGTGTGTATATTTTCATTAATTATTTTGATTTTATGTATATTTGGTAAAAAAATTCTTTATATAAAGCTCCTAATTATCACTTTACACCATGTATCCATTTCTTTTGTAAGATAACCACCAGTGAGTTCATCACTAAAACCTGAGCTTGGTTACCATTTTCAACTCCAGAATTCAGGCCAATTTTTCCACGATTTCTAGTACTTGCTGGATAACAATACAAACTCAGAAGAAACCTTATGCTTCGGTTAGAGTGATCTATAGAGTAATTTCCAATTTCAGAATTGGCAAACTTTGGTTCAATATAACTCTAATACATTCGTTAGCCTATCGCCAGGTTGCAAAATAACCATAAACGTGGATTAGACTATCGATAAATAATGTGAAATTGGCGATTCGACCTATATGATATCTGCATGCGTTGTAACTTGTAAGTTGTATGTTAACTGTGCTTAATTGTATTAAGCGAGAAATTCTTCCATTTCAAGTAATAAGGCATTAAAAAGATTAAAATCGATAATCAATCCTAATTACATAACCTTTGCGTTCTAAGTTGTAGCCTATGCTCGCTAGAAAAATTGATTTGTCAAAACTCCTCTAATTTACTCTTGCGTGATGTGTCAAACCACCGTTGCTTCAGTTCACGCGAGCGGCCTTGCTTCCCCTCTTCCTCTTCCGACCCCATGAAGGTATAGCACAACCACCATTGCCATCACCCGAAACAGATGCAACTTCCACTAATAGGAAACACTAGATTCGCGATCCGTCACTAATTATATACAATAGCGACGGATCCAAGATCCGTCGCTAATATCTGTAACCCACCCATATAGCGACGGTTTACTACCTATTAGCGACGGAAATCTGTCGCTAATAGGTAGTAGTTTGCGCGGCCTTAAATTACTACCTATTAGCGACGGAAATCCGTCGCTAATAGGTAGTAATTTAAGGCGGTCCGATGGCCGGCCAAACTACTACCTATTAGCGACGGATTTCCGTCGCTAATAGGTAGTAATTTGGCGGCATTTTGACCGCCTAAATTTTACTACCTATTAGCGACGGAACGGAAATCCGTCGCTAATAGCTAATTTCCGCCAAATATTTCACTAATATTCGACTCGACCGCCAACAAATGGAGACGGATTTAGCGACGGAATTCCGCCGCTAAATCTTCGTCCTCTATAAATACAGGACTCGCATTCAATTTTCGCCCAAAACCCTTTCTTTCTCCTTCTCAAGTTCTGTCGCCGCTCGTTCTTCTTCGTCTGACCGACTGCCGCTCGTCCTTCAGAGAGCACTCCGACCGCCGGTTTCTTCTCCGCCTGCAGCCCCCTTCTCCGCCTCCAGCTGCCTGCTTCGCCGCCAGCAGACGTCCTCCGACGACGTTCGTCTCCAGTTGCCGACCGCCGCCTCCGCCCAGCCCCCAGCCCGCCAGAAGAGGTAAGTTTTTTTTTGTGTTTTTGGATTTTCTAATTTTTTTATAATGTTTTATATATTTAAATTTCGTTATTATATTAGAATTAATATATAAATATGTTAGGAATTTGTTAGAAATTATAGATATTTTTTATGAATTTTATAGACTTTGTTTATAATTATTTAAGATTTTTATGAATTAAATGAAATTAGATAGTATTTTATGAATTAAATAGGTTTAAATAGATTATATATTTTTATGAATTTTTAATGTTTAAAATAAATTATTCTGAATTATATAGGTTTTTTAGAAATCGTATAGAATTTATATAGATTTTTTAATAATTTTTTAGTGTATAAATAGAAATAAATAGGATTTGATAGTATTTTATGATTTAAATAGGATAAAATAAGATTATATATTTTTATGAATTTTTTAGTGTTAAAATAGAATTATTATGAACTATATAGGTTTTTTTAAAAATTGTATAAAATATATATAGATTTTTTAATAATTTTTTAGTGTTTAAATAGAATTAAATAAGATTAGATAATAGTTTATGAATTAAATAGATTTAAATAAGATTAGATATTTTTATGAATTATGTAGGTTTTTTAGAATTATTATGAATTTTATTAAATTACATAGATTTTTTAGAATTATTTTAAACATTATATAGGTTTAGATAGTAGTTTATGAATTAAATAGATTTCAATAAGATTAGATATTTTTATGAATTATATAGGTTTTTTAGAATTATTATGAATTATTATGAATTTTAAATAGAATTTTATAGAATTATTATGATTTATATAGGTTTTTAAAATATTGTAGAAATTATATAGAAATTATATATTGAATGTTGTGGATTTCGAAATGAACATTTAGAATTTTGTATGGATTTAGAATATTAAAGATTTAAAATATTGTAGAAAATACATAGTGTTGTGGATTTCGAAGTATATATGATTGTTGGATTTAATTAAATATTATTCAAATAATGTAAAGATCTTATTAATATATATGATTAATGCTCGGAATTAATGTAACAAAATAAAATAAATTAGAGATCTTATTAGTAGGATAATAAATACGGGTAGCTAGATAGTATCGTTATCTAATACATATTATTGAAGTCATGAGAGGACAAGGATCGACGAGTGAGCAGACAGGTGCCAGTCGTTGTCGTGGTCGAGGTCGTGGCCGTGGGCGTGGCCGGTCCTTGGGAGTAGTCCCCGAGGCCGGTCCCTCTTCTTCTGTTGCACCGACACCGGTGGATGTTGATGACAGGGTAGTTGTCCGACCCGACGAGTCCGGGTCGTTGATTCAGCCGTCCGGACCGGTTTCCCGTTCTATACGGGAGATTTTCCGGAAAAATTTCTTCCCCGAGGGTAGTGCCTGACGATTTTTATCGGCCAGCCAAGTAGAATATTATTGGCAAGAATTCAAGGTAATTATTTATCTATTCACTTCACAAATACGTTAATGTACAAGTATCTTATAACAACAAGCATATATTTTACTCTTTTCAGAAAGAGTATACTTGGGAAGACCAATACAGCGAGGACTACATGTATCGTGTCTTTTTGAGACATGCTGGAAACCGGTAAGTTATAAATCACTATCCTTTAAAATATAATTCATTTATTTACTTTGTAATTTTTTGAATAATTTTGTCTTATAGGTACAAAGACGTCCTTAACAAGATGAAGACGGCTGGAAAACTGCATCACGCGGTGAGTGCTGACGTTTGGGCCAAGTGGAAGGGCCATTGGGACACCGAAGAAGAGAAGGCGAGGTCCCGCACTGCTCTTGCCAATCGCATGAGCGAGCCAGAGGGTCGGGGCACTGGATTGGTGCACCACACGGGGGGATCTCGATCCTTCATTGGGCATTACGACGTCTTGGTTTGATCCTTAACTTTATCTTTTCGATTCGTATAATGAAACTTATTAATTTTATGACATACTAATAATTCGTCTTGTTTTTGATAAGTCCAAGGAGCTTGGTCGTGCACCGACGGCTCCCGAGCTGTACCGCCACACACACACGTCGAGGAAGGACAAGGACAAGCCTGTCCTTATAGACTCGAGGGCGAAGAAGTTGTCGGTATGTATTTCGTAAACTGTATTACGTTATAACTTATTCATTACTATATCTAACTATATATACCATTTTTCATCGGTGATTGTAGGAAGCGCTCACCCTGAGAATTGCTTCCTCGTCCCAGCCACCGACCCAAGAGGGTCAGGATGCGAGTATGGCTGACGTGGACCCGACGCAGGTCTATCTAGAGGTGGAAGGCGTCAACAAGAAGAACCGGGTGTACGGACTTGGTTCAGCGGCCGGGGTATACGTCGACACAAGACGCGGTCGGGCGCGTCATTCCAGGCCATCTCACATCGGTTCGTCCTCTCAGACAAACCAAGAAGATATTCAGCGCAAGATAGACGTGATAGAAGAGCGGGTGCGAGCGGAGATGCAATCGCAGATGCGGCAAATGCGAGCGGAAATGTATACGGAAATGCAGTCACGTTTGCATCGAGACATACATGCGCAAATGTCCGAGTTCATACGAGGTAACGTGACAATGATGAATGCGACCCTTCCACCACAATATCGTCCGCAAGAAGAAGAAGAAGAAGAAGAAGACGACGATGATGATGACGGCCCCGAATCTTAAGTTTTTAATAATTTGTATGTTTGTTTTTTTTTTCAACGAACGACGTTTGTAATAACAATTTCGATTTAATTTATGATTTCTATGCTTGTTTATGATTGATTTTATAATATTTCGAAGTTTAATAAAAATTTATAAATTGTGCAAATATTAAATCTAATGAAATGAAAAAATTTAAAATTATAAATGGTATTAGACACGGATTTGCGTCGGAAATCCGTCTCAAATTTTTGAGGCTAGGGTCATTTTTAGCGACGGAAATCGGTGGCAAAAACCGTCGCGCATATCGGTCTTCGGGATGTCAGAATTAGCGACGGATTTCCGTTTCAAAAATCATCACTAAAATCGGTCTCCAGGGGTCAAGATTAGGGACGGATTTCCGTCGCCATGACGTCGCAAAAATTACGTCTCCTACTTCCACATTTGGCGACGGCATTCCGTCGCAAAATCCGTCTTAAAAATAGCGACGGATCTCCATTCCGTCGCAAACTTCGTTTAGCGACTACATGGATAGCGACGGACTCTTTGCGACGGAAGTCCGTCGCAAACCTAAATTAGCGACGGAAGTCGCGATATTAGCGACGGAATTATCCGTCGCTAATATCCTGTATCCTAGTAGTGTTCTTCAACCTCCTTAACGAGGAAGAAGCCGACACAATAGTCCACAATCTTCATCCAGTTATTGATCAACGCATAAGAATACCTCATGCTGGTAGCAATAGCACTCTGCTTTTTACCAGCGCTCTGTATTTTGTAATTCCACCGATTAAGCTTCATCTCATGCACCATCAACGAAGGATCTATAACCTTCACATCCAACTTCTTGTTCCTCGAAATAGAATCCTCTTGTTCATCATCCAAGAACTTCGCTTGAATAGCTTCTTGGTGAAGACGTGCACCGGTTTGCTGTCCTTTGAAACCCTCATTGAAAGAAGAACGTCTCGGAGTTGGGGACTGAACTCCGGCCATAATCCGATCACCGCCGGATCAGTCGGTTCAGGTTCGTGGTTGATGACGATGCTAGGACTGAGATTTGAAGTTCCGGAAACAGATGATTCTGCCGCTGAAATTTCTTCTTGCTCCAGTATGATCTCGCTTCCAAAAAGCTTGAATCCGAATCTAGCCGCCATGGTGCGGAAGGGGACGTGAGATTAAAAAAGGAAATGATGAAGGGAAGGAACTGGGATGAATTGATGGCGGAGGAGGTATATGTTATAGGGAATTGATGGCGGAGGAGGTATATATAATAGGGTATTTGTTTCCAAAATTAGAATCCAAGTATTACCTTAGATGATAGCATATAGTTCCGAACTCAAATACCACAATCTATATAAGATTGAGTTTCCATAATTTTTTGGTTAAAGGTGTGTTTCGACTTTCCATATAACGGACAGCAAATTTATATGGTATCTATGCCTTTCTAAGAGTTAAGTTTTTATCACGATTTAGAGTTCTAATTTGTGGGAGAGATTATTAAAAATTGGGAACCAACATTGTGGGTTGCTTTTTGGTTGGTACAAATAGAATTCTCCGAATTTCATTTGTAGAAGGTGACTTTGCATTAAATTCAGTTAAAAATATCAAATTTATGGTTCTGTATTTGTTTTGTGGAGAATTGTACATGCGACGGCGAAAAACAAACCTGCGCCCCAGAAAGCCCTTAAAGATTGAAGCAAGATTTCATAAACTCAAGAGAACCTAGATCAAAGGTGATCCGCGATGAAACTCACACACTAACTTGTTATTACTTTGAGAACAAACATTACAAGATTTTCTCGCATACACTCTTAACTCTCTAGCGTTTGTGTACCAAATTCTTCGAACTAGATATAATCTATGTAGCTGTCTACAAAATAATCAACACTCTCAATGTGTAAAACTCATAACCTTACTAGTTCTTGTCTATGTCTATTTATAAACAAGCTTACTCATTGCTTGCTATCTAAACACTATAAGTTGCATATAACACATGTGCTTAATTACTCTTGGCTATCAAGATCCCGCTTCTTAAATCTGTTAGACCGACTTTGCAACTTGACAGTGAATGTTGGATCGCTCGACACGTGTTGCCTCTTAATCTTCTATGTTTAGCTCGTGCTCACCACTTGCAAGATAAGCTAACACGTGTACGGTCCAGGTTTAACACTTCAACTGCAACTTGTACCACTTGCATGTGCTATATCCATATTTTACCGCGTGCTTATAATAGAAAACACGTTTTCTCCATGCTTTCCTTTTGTGGTATGCACTTTTTCCATTTTCTCTCTCTCGTACACTTACTCTCCCACCTAGAATGGCAGAGTGCCTATCATGCTGCTAAGCGAGACTATAAATGTCTATTTGGGCTAGATTTCGCTACATTCAAGCGAGACTTATTTGTAGTAAAGATACATGTTATATTTCAAGAAAGACTCATTATCGCTCAAGAGAGACCCTGAAGCATCTAGGCGGGTTGCTATCTGTTTCGCTGAAGCTATATCTTGTACCCTCAAAAGAGAAAAGCAACATATCTCTCTAAGATGCATTACATGGATATCTTTCTAAGCCGTAGCTCTACCTTGGTTTTCTATCTCTTCATTAATTGAAGCATGATATGCGCTGTAAGCTACTCTCTAACTTTGACTATGAATTATCAACTTTATCTTTATTGGAAAGTTTAGTTTGATTTTGCTTCATGCTTGATTCTTATTCATGCATCATCTATTGCAACATGTCATTCTAGCTAGAGTTGTATATTGTATTTAAGCTATAGCTTATAGTCATAACACATTCCATGTTCTTCTTTCTCCACAAACAAAGAGTGGTGATCGCATTCTGACCATATTACAAGCAATAGAATTGATTCACTCCTACGGTCTCCCTAGCTGACTTAAATATAACGCTTCCTAAATCTCTTTTAGCTCTACATATGGAAGTATTCATTTTTGTGATAAAAGTCTCAGCTATCCCTTGTATGCACATACTTTATATATATATTACTAAGTGTGAGTGTGTATTGTCCCTTATGTGAAATGTGCATTTTCCTGTTATTATTTCATGCTTAATTGTTAACTTTGGCACACAAATCACACACTTCACATCTCAAGTATGATCAATTGTTATTGTGAGTAGTAGCTGAGCTGGCATTTGTGTCTGATTTGGGTTAAGAGAGATCTGGGTGTTTCCTTCTTCAAGAAGATTGCTTAAGCTAAGAGAAAATTTTTGAGGCTCGAGGCTTCAACGGTATCTCACATGATCTAGCTGTAAATAGATTTAGTAAAGCTACTTTTAGTCGTTGCTACGCATCAACAGAAAAGTAGATATTCTGTAGCCATTGCTAATTTGTGAGATTCGAGATATGAACTTTGCAAATTTGTAGCCGTTGGTTAATCCGGTGGATTTTGCAGAGGAAGATTGTTGCTCAACTATATACCTTGGTATTGATTCGCTTGAAACCTTTACCTTGTTCATTTAATCTCTCTCTTTCTACTAAATCCAGAAAACTCCGTCTCCCCCTCGCTACATAATTCACCCTCCATTACTTTGTCCAAACACACAAGCTCCTCATATTTCCAATTCGTCAAAACCCTAAACACACAGCTCCACAAAACCTAAAATGGCTGACGACAAGCCCATTTGTCTCCCAACCAAACATGATCTCTACATTGAATTGAAGGTGAAGCATTGCCAGAGGTTCAGGAAATCAAACGTGAGAGGCTTTATAATTCGTTGCAAAGAAAGCCTCCCCTCCAAAGACTCCCGCAACCACCCCTACACTGTCTTCAACACCAGATACTCTAGTTGTAGATCCAGAGGCTAGAGAGATCAGTGCTATGGACCTTGCTGAAGGTCAAGCACCGACAAAAGAGCACCATTTTGTGCCAAACGATTATCCAATCGCGCAGTGTCTCCAATGTCATCATCGACATCGCCAACGTAAAATTAGAGGAATTTGTTACTCCGACGAATTCATCTTCAGGTGATCATCTGCCCCTAATCTCTCCTGTTGAGTCCCTCCTTCTTGCTGAATCATTCGCTGAGGAACCAAATGACGAATTCGCTCCGCTCCAGCATCAGATGATTACAAATGCAAAAAGCGCTTCAAAAGCGAGAGGTAAACGAGAAATACAAGAAGAAGAGGTTATGTCATATGAAGAGGATGATGAAATTGACCCATCTATATCCATGGTTGTAGCTAAGCAGTCAGAGAAACCACCTCCCTCAAAGAAAGAGATAAAAGCACGTGTTGAGAATCCAGATTTCCCTTCCACTCCTCTCAGTGTGTCAAAGCGTGAGATCATCTCTCAAGTCATCGTAGCTCCCTATATTCTACTAAAGATTGAGGTAGCTTCACACTCCGATCTCTTTACTCATTTGCTTAAATTATAGATTGGAATAAGGTAGAGGTTGTGGTTAGTAGAGCAGATCTGGATCTTGGGTGTCAGTTTTATGCTCAGTTTACCAGTAGCTCTTATATGGGAGAGCCATCTACACTAAGCTTTCAGTTGTCCTATGGCTCTTGTGAGAGTTTCAAAGTAAAGAACCTTGCCAAAGTGTTAGGTCAAGAGCCGGGCCCCGACAATACTTTCAGTTTGGTTGTCTGCTACACTATTTCATTATCAGGAATATCACACCGCGCAACACCAACATGGATCTGGTGACTATCTCAGATAGTTTCTTGATAGAGCAAGCTCTGAGCGGGAAAATTATCATTACAACCCAGATCATGTTCAACCATATGGTGGTAAATTGTGCTCACACTTCATCTCCTCTCTCTTTTCCTCACACTATTGCAATAATGCTTAAGGCAGAGGGGCTATACAAGTCTGTGAAGGAAACATCATTTGATGAGGTTTTGATGGTTGATAATGTCTCTTTGTTGGCTGTCAAGACCATTTCTTCAAAAGTATCTACACCATCTGCTTCCTCCTCCCGTTCCTAGTCCAGTGAAGTACAAGTTCCTACTGCCATTGATCTGTTAGATTCTGAGTGAGTCTTCTGAAAGACATCTTAGCTCAATGCGAGACACTAGAGCTCAAGCTAACCGGGATCACAACTCAGCTTGAGCTTATTAAAGCTGGGCAAGATGAAATTTTTATTCTTCTCCAGTCCCTAGTGAACCTCACTCAGTGTAGTGATTTGAGCTGAAGTTGTGTGTCCGTGCCTTTGTTTTCTCTATTTTGCTTGAAAGTCTAACTATCTATCCTAGTGTACCTTCTTCTAAAAAAATGTAAGGAATGATGGTTATTAAGTATGCATTTTGGTTTCTATATGCTTGCGCTTGATTGCTTGGTTACTTTTTAGCTTTATTTGCCTACTATCTTTTATGCTTGATTATTTAGTTAGACTTGCTTGCATTTTTCACTTTAGTTTCTTTGCATGAGTTAAGCTTGTATTTTTTCAATGATGTCAAAAGGGAGAAGTAAACAGGTACATCCAATTTCGACTAAGGGGGAATTTTTAGATTGTCTTGGTCTAAGGGGGGATAAAAGGTAAACTCGCTATAGTCTTCTTAGCGAAAATATTTCAGCTTATTATTATATATGAAGTAATTGATTAAGCTAAAATGAAAATTTGTACCTTAAACTGAGTACGCTTTGAAATGTTTATATGCTTACATGTATATGTGTTTGTCATCATAAAAAATGGGAAATTGTTGGTTTAAGCTAGACCTGGAATGAGTTAGCTAAGTATTTCCTCTTAGTGTAATGATAACAAACTCAAGTATTTGATTTCCCTTGTGTGTTTTAAGCTAACCACGTATAGCTCAAGGAGTTTAAGGTGTAGTTTTAACACAAGAGGAGTAGCTTTGACCACTGAGGGTCTAGCTTTGTGTCTAGCGGGGAAAGCTGAATCTCGCCAAGTAAGAATAAGGTTCATAGTGAAGAAATAAGAAGAAAAAGGTCTAGCTTTAAGGAAACGTGTTGCGCTTCAAGCTAGAGGATCGAGCTTAGAAGAGAAGAGAAGAGATCAAAGTAATCAAGTTCTAGCGAGTCCATGGGTGGAGTCCTAGGCAAGCGCTTATGAGATTTGGTCAAAGGAGGGAAGGCCGTTTAAGCTAAAGTTTAAGGGAAATTAGGACAACTAGAGGTTGTTAGAGATTTATACTTTTGGATAGTGCATGTACGGGGATGACTAAGCTGAAAAAATCAAGAGAAGCGATGAAGGGTGTGGATTAACAACATGGAAGAGGGATCGCCTAGCTAAAGAACCATGAAGCAAGTGTGGATTCTATGTGTATGAGAATATGTAGATGAGATCGTACAAGACTAGTTTAAATGTGATTAAAAGATAGGTAGAAACAATGTCACACTTACTCTATATCCTAAGTACAAGTAGCAACAAAGCTAGTGTACACTGATCAAATTCAGCGAGTTAATATAGGAGTGAATCGCTAGTAGAATAAGATAGAGTAGCTTATATCGACTAGCTCTTATGAAAGAGTATCTCGATAGACTAGCTTTAGTGTTTTAAAAATGTGGAATGTGAAAAAACTTGAAAGCGAGTCTAAGTCCCTTCAGTAAATACTTCTGGCTACAAAGCGAGTATGTTTATATATGGGAAAGCAAAGGGATTTACCACAATACAAACTTTGAATTGTTAGATAGAAAGTTCAACTCAATATGCACATATATTTGGTAAGGTGAGAACCCTTGACTTAACTCAAGCCCGGAATGAAACTCACCGATATATTGATTATATGAAATCGAGAATTATAATCACTTACAACTCTCCACTCGATACAATTACTCTTAGCTCTTTACAAAGATTCCTCTATTGTTGCTATCAAGGTGAATTGACACACTCGCTCCCTCAGAGATCACTAGCTTCTCACCCTAAACACTCAACCGTACTCACCTCCTAGCTTTCTAGTCCTATTGTGTTTCTCCTAAGCACTCAACTATACTAACTTCCAGGTTTTTGAATCCTTTTGTGTTTTCCCTAGGTTGCTTCTCCTAAGCGAGCTAGATTGTTTCTCTCTCAATGAGGTTCTCAAGTTCATGTGCTAACAATTATCCTATTACACCTATTTATAGAATCCCAAAATTTATTCCACGAGTAAGGAAACCTATACAATATTTCAACAAAGAAGATTGCGACATTGCCAATCTGCGTGAACACTCCACAAAGTAGCTTCACCGAATTCCACACGTTTCTTGTTTTCTTGAGCAACAACCCCCGTAATAAACTTCTTCCACACTAGCAATCCACTCTACACCATTCCTCACGCTTCCTATTCGTCCAGCTCGGTGATCCGCGTCACATGCTCTCCATAGGCAGGAATCACACATATCCTCCTACTAAGCTTCTTGACTAACCTTGCCTGGCCCGAATATTCTACACGTTGGTGCAGGATTACCACCTAGGACGTTCTTCATTTTCACTTGTGTTGAAACAAAGGATGCACTAGCTATTAGCGACTCTCCACGTTCTGCGCTAGTCCTTCACCTTCAACATTCTTCACTTCTAGGCTGATTCTTTTGTTCTGTTTTCTTTGCAACTGCCTTAGTGAGACTCGTTGTCTTTCCAAGGCACAAAACTAGTCTCTAGATTGGTCGCTTGTGTCAAAGCTACTATTTAGCTAATAGAGCTATACCTGTAAAGCTCATCACACAGAAGAAACATCAAATGTTGTGTTTATCATCATCAAAACAAGAGGAGTGTTTAAGATGAGCAAGCTTAAACTAACATCAAGGCCGAGCGTTGATGCATTTCTAAGATGAGGATGATCGGGTGGATTGCTGAGGTGGAGTTCTTCAAATGCAGCGCAAGTGTAGAAAGTCTAGCTTAGGGTTGTAGGTAGGTTTTCTATATAAGGAGTGCATTAGGGTATTGTTTGGCACGATTTATAGGAGTCTCATGAGCTAGGAGAGCAAAGAGATTAAGCATAGACAGAGAGTTGAGTAGAGCTACATAGAATCTTAAGTCGTTGTGAGAAAAGCTATAGCCTAAACACTTAGGAGCTTGAGAGAGAGAGATTACTTGTATGAGATGAATATAAAATTGTATTGAGAGAGTGTGTTGCACGAAGAGAAGCTTGGAGAAAAAATTAGAGAGAAGCTAGGTGTAGCTTAAGGGTGTTTGTCTCAAACTTAAATGTGTAATTGATCTTAATCTAATACAAGCTAGTGATGAGTTTTATCCCGAACTTATTATAAGTCTAGGGTTCTAACCTTGAAAAATAGTTGCATGAGATAAGAATACTTAATTCATATTACTATGCTTTATAGTAGCTAATCTCGTCTCTGCACTTAGAACTTTATAGCTTCTATAACTATTTGGGTACATTGAGATTAATATTCGATCCTACAAGGTACCAATAGCTGAACTGAGAGAGAGAGAGAGAGTTTAGGGGTCACGAAGGATCCCGTGCCAGGATGGTCTTCAATTCAAGTTTCTGAGCCCCTTGATTGTTTATGATTGGCCACGCACTCCAAGTTCTGAGCAAGCAACGAGAAAAACAACCGGATCACACATCTTCCACTTAGGTCAGTGTGCAAACTGCTGACCATGACTATTTTCGGCCACTCTAATGTCAACCGGCTATGGAAGAATGACTAGTGTTACACCTGGTGCCTGACGCCTCAGTTGAGTACTACTCCCTGTTAGGTGTATTTTATCTAGACCTTACAACGAGTGCATGACCTATTGAAAGATCGAGTAATTCATAAAGGCATGGTTTTGGGTTCCATTTCCAAAATCTAGGAGATAACCTTGCAGATGGAGGAGAAAGAAGTCGAACCAGACTTCTACAATTTGGATTGACTGAAGACAATTGTCTTCCTCCCAATGTTGAACGACAAAGACATGTTTTGGCTCTCATACATATCTAAGTTCCATTAGGCCCGACTTCCAAGAGCGTTCCAATTAGAACTGACAGTCAGCGACTACTATATCCCATCTATAGCTCAAACTTTAGAGGCACAAATGTCAAACGATGCACAACTCGAGGTCAACCCCTTCCACACGCTAAAATGAATGCTATAATCAGGCATTAAATGATAACAATCCACACACATGAACGCGATGTGTTGATGAGCTCAGTCCGGCATTACTGACATGCCAACACATATTTGAGGAGATTATGATAAAGTGAGAGACACGCGAGCATATGGATGAGCTTCAAAAAGAACAGTTGTCACTATGGTCCACCCATTCCCTAGCTCAATCAACCTTGCTATTTTTCTTTCCCTTATTATATAGTCATCTTTTTCTTTATTAAGCACTGACCCTTATCTAAGCACGGGGGATAATTTAGAAAGTTTCTCACATTATGTTAGCTTTATTTTTAGGTGTCATCTTGTGTACTAGAGCATATTGTTGTGGGTAGTTGTAATTTTTTTTAGGATTTCCTTTTTGATAAAAGAAAAATAAATTGATTGAAAAAAGAAAAAGGATAAGAATTAAGAAAATCCAGAAAAGATGCATGGAGGCACAAACAGATTCAGCATCACTTTCACCATCTTTTCACTTTCTATTTCAATACCTAACGTCGTCGCCTCCCTTGGGTAGAACCATTTCTAGCATTGACAATGTCTCACTATCTTTATTTTCCATGTAGGCAGATTTAAGGTTTCATAACCTTTGTCTTGGTGTGACACCATCATCTTCCATTTGTCACAGTTCGAGTAAGAGCGAAGACTTTCATACTAAGCAGGTACAGTGTGTTCCCTGAGTTCTGAAAATGTTTTTTCCACAGAGATGAGTCGCAACCCGCATCTTTCATGCCACGACCCATGCCCATTATTGTCGTGACTTGCGCTTACCTTCTTGGTGCCTCAACTGATTTGGTTCAATTTTCTTTAGTAAAGTTTTCAGATCTTGGTTTGTTTCTGCTTCATTCCCCTTTAGTCCAGATGTATTATTTCTAGGTATTTTTACTTTCTTTTGTGAATCATATCTACATTGAGGACAATCTAGAAGTTAAGTATGAGGGAGAGATAGTTCATCATTGTATATTCTTCACTAGTTTTTCGTAGTTTTGTTGAGGTAGTTTTTGAATCTATAATTATAACTATCTTTGTTACATTTTTGAGTTTATTGATTCTATAAATATCGCATTTTTTTAGAGAACAAAAAAAGGCCACAAAAAGAAAAAGACAACCAAAATCCTAGGAGGTTTCGAAAACCTTATGTGGCGATTAATGCAATAAGCAAGTAACATCGACCAGTATAGACTGGTACAATATGAGTTTGTGAGAGAAGAATATATGAGCTTAAATAAAGAGGAGTATCTAGGTGAAATCCTGAAATGGAAATGAGAGAAAGAAAAAAGAGTGATTTATATGTTTGTTCATTTTGGAAAAGGTCACATAACAAGAGGAATTATAAGGAGAGTTCGGGATTAGCTGCTCGTGATCTACAGAGAGGTATTGGCCTTTGTCTTGTTGTATATTCACATCTATCTTGGTTTTGATTTTGAAGTTATTTCCGTTCATACTTTCTGACACCTTTTTTGCTACATTGAGAGAGTTGAGTTTTTGCTTACTTGGGATGATTAAAGGTCTAAGTATGGTGGAATTTGATGTGAGACAATCATGATGGTTTAATTCTCTAGATTTAGCACATTTAGAGAAGTTATGATGTTTACTAGCAGAGTTGTGATTACCCAAGCCAGAGATGAGCAAATGTGTAGTTAATGTAGAATGTGAATGTGTCTTTTAGTTGATGGGGAGAAAACATAAGGATTAATATTAGTAGGTGACAAAGAACACATGATCTAAACTAAAATAGATATATAGATGGCTTAGAAAAGAGAAACAATCACCCAAAACACAAATACAAACAAATTGAGATTGAGTTCTACTACACCTAAAATAATAATAATGTTTTCTCTGTGGGATCGATCCTTGCTTACCAATTATTTTTGTAACTAGTTGCTAGGAAAATAAATATTAATCTTGACCGTGCGTGACGACTGTGCACACGTCAACCTTCTACTATCATATGTTTTATTATACTTATGATTTATACTAATGTTGTTCATCATGACCTCTAATAATATTCATTATATTATTCTTATAATGTTCAACAATAATATATGTGTTGGATCGATGAAGGGCTTGATCTTAGGAACTGAGATTCAAGTTCCTAAGAGAGGAACACAAGTAAGTGTTTATGTGTTTAAGTAATTCATGAAACCAAATACAAAATCAAACACTCTTCTCTATTGATTGAATCACAAGAGCTACAACCTAAGTCAAAGATATAGTTCCTGGATTCGATACGACTCTCTACTTAGGCTTGCGCAAGCCCCCTTCTCTCAATACATCTAAGTTGCTTCGATCATTCAACTCTCTAGCTCTCAATATCAACTGGCTAGTTCCTTAATGCTAAACTCGCTAACTCTATAAAAATCCTAGAACATCACCTTATATAGGTGAGCAATAAAGTACCTAAACTGAAATATTTATAATCAGCAATATACATTGAATCTAAACAATAATATGTAAACAGTTTCCGTAAATGCAGTAGCTTTCCATAAATAGGAACTGAGAAAGATCCTTTCCTCGAATAAACGCTCAGTCCCCTTCACCTATAGGCTATAACCTTCGGCCCTTTCGCATTCATATATGTGTAATACTCGTCGGTCCCCTTGAACGATATAAGCAAGATCACACTTCCTTTTGTTATTTATCTTGTTTTGTTCCCTTGGGCTATATCAGAGCGTTGCTCTTGTCTCTTGATTATCCTCTTCAGTTTTCTTAAGAGCTATTAGCTCTATTGAGACTCCTTAGTTCCTTTGCATTTACACTTGATAAACCAACTACTTCTCCTTAAGCAAGATTCAAATGTAAGCTATATCATAATCCTGTAATGACTCACTCAAGGTAGATATTAGCAGAAATAATTATTTGTTATCATTAAAACTAAGGAGACGAGGGATAGGAAACGAGTTGCCTAGTTCCTATAACTCAACAATATGAATAGTTCATTATTTTGTTCCAGAATATTGATCATATCTTTATACTTTGTTCATTATTAACATATTTTTCCATTTACAAACAAATGATTTCAAGTAAAATGAGGAAACACAAAAATGGATGCAAAGGAGGATCTTATTATTGATGAGAAGAAGTTATCCATAAATGAAGTTTAGATCTCTTGGAGAGGAAATGAGAACAAGACTGATTGTGATATAATTATTGTGACACATGGAAATGTATTTTGGTAAGGTATTACAATTGGAAACCACAACTAAAGGCCAAAGACGTAAAACAAGTAGAGACTATGTGCATGAAATATATTACAAACATGATTGACATAAGATTCAACATTATTGCAATACATGTCTTGTAAAAGATTGCTAGAGAAAATTAAGAATTTGAAGAAAAAAGTATGGTTTATGATGGACTATATTTTGCTTGTTTATTTGTAGGAAAACTATTATGACTTGATTTTCATGTTTTAAGAACATATATTTGATGATAAATACTTTAAATAGTTTTTGTTTACCAAAATGTTCATCATCTATACCTTCATTAATGTTAAATAAATATAACTTTTTTCAAATGTTTGTATAAAGTTCATACTCGTGTTTATAGGATGTTTATCAAGAGTTCAAAGTATGTTCTTCAAGTGATCAAAGAATGTTCATCAGGTGTTCATAGGAAGTTCATCAAAAGAATTATTTAGTATTCATCATACTAAAATTTATCTATTTAAGTAACAAATATTAATCAACATGAGAAAAATAATAACAAAAAGAAAATATAGTTAATCAATTTATGGGTAATTTTTTCATCATTATGTTTAAAGAAGTTCATCAACAAGAGAAAATAATAACACAAATAAAAGATTTTTAATTAATATAAGCCTAAAGGTTCAACATCATATTGAAAGATGTCCATAAACTACTCAGTAAATGTTCATAACACACCCAAAACATATGTTTAACAACGGTAACTTTTAGTCAGTGATTGAAGTATTGAAAAAACATGTGTTTTATGTGGTTGTGCCCATGTTTTGAATGAATTTGAGCAATTCTTTTTAATATTTTTCACGTCAATACGAATAGTCCCTATCGTGCTCTTCAACTGACTAATCATTGGCATGCCTTTCTTCCTTTCTTGATGGGAGCGATGGATATCAACACTATCAGGAATAGGGCTAAGAAACTTCTCAAATTTGGCTTCTCTAGCCTTTGTAGGAGTGGTCGGGCTACTCACATAAGATGTCTCATGCCCAAAACACCAAGTATACAATTCATGCTTTTCCTTCAATGAAGAAAACAAATCTTTCAAATTAATAGAATCATCTACTATATTATTAATAATACTATGTATCTAAGACATAATTTCATGAACCAACTTCTTATTCTCATCCATATCAACAACTTCCTTGAATATCAAACCATCAATGTCAAATATTGACTTCTATGTTAAGCCCTTTGACCATCGGAGTATGATATACTTATCAGGTATGTAATCCAATGGTTTCACAACACATGTGATAACCAAAAACATATGACAACAAGGTAGACCTAATTGTAAGAACCTGGTGCAAAAGCACTTCAACTCATTCAAGGCTTCTATGTGTGTAACAATAAACACTTTGTCAAAATGACCACAAACATGATAGTAATGAACATCATTGTCTTTGGAAATATTAAGGAGAACACAATCATATGAAAATGACAGGATTTGTGTTTGCACATCATCAAGCACTGGGATAGTGAACAAATTGCACATTGTACTTCCATTATTGTTGTTATCCCCAAAAAAGGACTACGAGAAAGATTCATAATCATTCGTTTGATGATTGTGTCTCTGGAAATCAATTACATTCTCAAATTGCAACATAAACAAACAAGAGAATATGTGGAGCCAATTAAATGAGAGAAGAAAAAGTTTTGAAATTCAGATTTCGAAGTCATTCTTAGTAAGCCACCCATGTGGACTTTCTGGAAAAAAGCAAGGATCCATAAATGACGTACATAAAAAATTATATTCAACCATGAATTATCTTGCATAATCAAGTCAGAAATGATACCAGTCTAAAGTTCCTCCAATTTAGTACGAGCCAACTCTTCACTCCAAACAATGGCATTAAATATGTCCCTGGAGTCTTGAGTTTGATCACTTTCAACTTTAATATTCATAGGAACTTTAAATATTATGTTCCATATGCGGAAACGATGAACACTTGAGGTAAATACTTATTTAACGACTTACTTAAGAACAACATCTTGGCCAGTCATTAGAATGACGGGTTCATGCCTCACTGCTTTTGTGAATGCTCGATGTCTTCATTCAACAACAACCTGAATGAAAACGTTATTGAGAACTTTTAGTTATCAACTTCAGTAAATGGAAGAAAACCATGTCACACCTATAAATTCATAAAAAGAATGTTCATTTGGAAACAAACAGTAACACACTCAATGTATAATGTTCATCAAATATGTACATGTGGTTTACTAAAACATCACTAAAATGTGCATAAAAAAACTAATAAATGTTCATCAACTGTATAGTGAAAGTACAACAAAGGCATATTCAAGTGAACAAGTGTTCATCATCTAGGAAGTGATCGTTCATTAGACATACATTACATGTTCATCATAGGATTTACAAAAACAAATTACCGAAATTAGAGAAAGGAAACTAGAATGCTCAAACATGTTGTACAAAAGTTCATAAAATATACATAAAATATTCATAAGATAAATAAAGAACATATATTAGAAGTTACATATTTGATTTGTATGTTTCATAAATAGAAACGAAATCACCAAAAAAGAAAAGCTCTTGCGTGGAACGGGATCATCCAAAATTAACAAGTAAGTTGATTACACTCATTGACATGGGACTCAGAATAAAACACATCACATATTTTTCTTACGAAGTAGGCTGTCCGTTACCATCTGAGCATCACAACTAAGCGCGAACACATTAAGATCACTAACAGAAAATCTTGAAATCAATCAAAGAGGCACCAACTTTGGTAAATGATCCAATAGAATTCTTGAGCATCGTATAAGCCTTACTAGTACCAACATTTCACTTCATACAATTCTGAATAAAATCCTCATGATATGATGTGAGTTCTTAGTGATTCCTAAGACATTGTCTCCGCTGCAGATCTCGCCTTATATGGAGGCCTCCTGCCGTTTGGTTGACGTCTTCTGGTGCTCCCACTCCTCTCTCCCCTCGTTCCTCCTTCATATTTTGTTCGTTGGCGAATCCTAAGCCCCAGTCCAATGGGTTCTCTGATGCGATGCTGTTGGTGGTGCCTTTGTCCCTGCTTTGGTGTGATGTTGTAGCCCTGTCCGATGAGGCCGTTGATGCAGGTTACCTGGTATTGTTCATCTGGTCCTTCTGGCTTCCTTCTTCGGTTGGTAGGTTCAGTCCCGATTCGCTGTCTCCCTTGCTTAACTATCATTTGAATTCTATGGTGGCTCTCCTTAGCAGTCGTTCTGATTTTGGATGTTTAAAAATATTTGTTGTTATCTTGACTTCTTATTATTTCAGCAAGTTTTGGTCATGTTCAAGGTTTGTTTCCTTCTCCTCTTTTATTTCAGCAAGTTTTGGTTCTGGTTTTGGCATCCCATTATTTGTTTCGAAGTCTCTTCCATGGAAGGACTGTTTTCAGCTCTTTTATGGTTATGGACTTTGTTTTTTTCTGGTTTTGAATTTACTGAATAACTCATCTGAAATACTCTTTTACGTCGAAAGCCACCAAACCATATGCAAAAGCCACCAAACTATTGCCGAAAGCCATCTGTATATAGGCGAAAGCCACCATATTCTGGGCGAAAACCATTCTCAATGTAAGAAAGAACGTTCACAACAAACTCATTCTATTTGGAACTTATTTGACAGATTTTTCCTTGTTGAATGTTTTTTGAATTTTCCCTTTACCATTTCTAGAAATTTACAGAACTTTAGATGGTGCGTAATTCATTTTATAATGATGGATTTCTTACTACACAATTTTGGCTATATTCTATTGACATGGTTGGTTCAATTTAACATTGCCAAACTGAGTGCTTACTCTCATTTACATTCTGTTTCCAAGTATAGTTTTGGTTGTTATTTTTATTCAATCTATAAATTACATACTTGTTTTAGTAACATTGCTATTAAAACTAAATATAAGCTGCATTTGTCTTGTTGGAACCATTGCAGGGTTTTTTCTCTTCCAGATCTGAGCTCTTGCTGTGGCAAATCTGATGAATTTTTACTAGAAATATTGTTTGCTCTTGTCATGAATGTTCAACCTTGTATTCGACACAGTTCGTTTGCCTTGAAATTCGGTCTTTTTTTGCCATTGTTTAAATCTCTTTGTCATCTCTTGCCTGGAATGTTTGCATGATAAGTCTGTAGCAGGTTTCAAACAAATCATAATATAAATATAGGATATTGGAATATAAGGAGTTTTAATCGTCCTTCTTTTGCTCTTGCAATCAAATATCTTCAAAGACTCAATAGATTGGACATTCTCAGTCTTGTTGAAACCAAAACCATGAACAACCCATCCACTAACAAAATTAAAATATTAGGTTTTGACAAATGCTTTTCTTGTCCAGCTGATGGTACTAAGGGTGGTTTGTGGGTTATGATTAAGAATTCATGTACCACTCGGACTATCACTAAACATAAATCAATCAATAACACGATCTTTCTTAATTGTAATTTTGACAACTTAAATTTTATTATTGTCTTTCTATATGCTCCATCTAAAGATAACCTTAAGAATTACTATTGACATTTTATCAAAAATGAAGTAACAAGTCTAAACCTTTTGTGCATTCTGATTGGGGATTTTATTGATCTCCTCTCTCCATTAGATAAATTTGGACGCATGAATCCAGACTTAAGAAACTTTGATATATTAAATAATCTTATCATTGACCTTGGATTAACATACATGAAATTTGAAGGTTTTCCTTACACCTGGAGAAAATCAAGATCCTTTGATTATAATATCTTTGAACATCTTGATAGAGTTCTTATTCATGCATCTCTTTCAACTTTATCTAACAATACTATAATTAAACATCATCTTTTCTCATTCTCTGATCATTGCCTTATTACCTTTGCTCTAGGCAAAAAATTGAATGCTATAATATTCCTTTTAGATATGAACATGAATGGTCCAATCATAAATCTTTTGAGGCTTTAGTTTCCAAAGTCTGGAAATATTCTATTAAAGGTTCTTTTATGTCTAAATTTTCACAAAAATTATGTCTGCTAAAATCCTATGCTAAATATTGGGCAAAGAAACATACTAACCACAACTACACTCAATTTATACATTCTGAAGAAAACCTAGAAAATATCTATCTCCAATACTTAAATGATCCCTCCAACAATTATATTAAACGTGAAATTAAAAATCACTCTACTCGCCACACTGCTCTTCTTAATTTTCATAACAATTACTAGAGAATACGGTCCAAACTAAAGCACCAAGCCTATAACGATAAAAATACGAAATATTTTCATACCATTGCAAAAATCAAAACATACAGACATGCCATTCATTCCTTTCAAACTACAACCAATCATGTCCTTCACTCTCAAGAAGAAATCACGGATGCTATTACAATGGAACTAAAAAATAGGCTTACTACGAATCATAACACTTTCATTTCTTCTAAAGATCTGTCCATAATTCCTACATGAATCATTGCTGAAGAAAACAACTTCCTTACTAAAACCCCGACTTTATAGGAAATAAAAACAACAGTCTTTGAACAACCACCCGATATAACTCCGGGTCCCGATGGATTTTCAATTGATTTTTATAAAACATTTTGGAAATATATATATCCTTTTTTGTTTGAAGACACTACCTTCTTTCACTCAATACACATCCTTTCACACTGGAACCATTCTTTCATAGCATTGATCCCTAAAAAAGACACTCCCATTACTATTAATGATTATAAAGCAATAGGGCTTTGTAATTCCTCTTACAAGATCATCTCCAAACTATTAGCCAACAGACTGAAAACTATTCTTCCTAAAACCATTTCTCCTTTCTAGAGAGGATTTGTTGAAGGTAGAATTATTCACGACAATATTTTAGATGCTCACGAAATTTTCCATTCTTTTCATAAGCACAACAAAAAGAGAGGTAACATGATGGCTACTAACATGGAAAAGGCATATGACAAACTGGATTGGAATTTTAACTTCAAAGTTCTTTCCAAATTTGGATTCTTAGAAAACTGGATCTCCTTAATCAAATAATGCATTACCACCCCGCGAATCTCGTTCCTGGTTAATAATCAACCGGTCCTGAATTTTCCCCTTCCTGTGGTCTTTGGCAAGGGGCCCCATTGCCCCATTTCTTTTTATCATTGCCATGGAATTATTTGCCAGAGCTATGACTAACTTTGCTGCTCATCCATCATGCCCCTACTGGAATCTCCCTTGTCCCTAATGGTTGTTCCATCCCCTTCTTAAGCTTTTCTGATGACACTCTTATTATTACAGAAGCGAAAGCTCTAAATATTCAATTTATTAAAAAAATTCTTCAACTAAACAGAGCGGACTCAAGATCAACTTTCATAAGAGCTCTATTCAATTTTCCAAAGGTGTCCCTGGATGCTCCCAACGATCTCTTGCGGCGGATTTAAATATCCCTATAACCACTAAAATGGAAAAATACCCAGGTATCCCTATTGTCAATGGTCGTGTCTGTAACAATCTTTTTGATGATTATGTCTCTAATCTTAAAAAAAACAATTAGCCAAATGCAAAGCTAACTCTCTTTCTCAAGTCGGAAGAATTCAATTAATTCAAAATAATCTTTCGTCAAAACTAAATTACTTGATGCAATGTTTCCTTCTTCCTAACGGGGTTTGTCTAAACATAGATGACATCCACAAGATTTTTTTTGGAATAAACAAAATCCCAATTTCCGACCTCTGATTAGCTGGAACAATGTTTGTAAACCGAGAGGAGAAGGTGGTGTTGGTTTGCGACTAGCACATGAAAGTAATGAAGCCCTTCAAATGAAATTGCTTTGGAGAATTCTGACTAATCCAAGTTCTCTATGGACCACAATTCTTTATGAAAAATATTTAGCCAATTCAGACATCTTAAATGTCCAAAAAATAGTCTCCTTTTCTTGGCAATTTAACCGTATGCTCTCTATCAGAAACAAATTTAAACAACTTATTAAATGGTAGATAGGTAATGACACTAAAATTAAATTCTGGACTGACAAATGACATCCCATCCTAGATTTGTCCACTTTTCTTGGAACTAATGATAGGAATTCTCCTATCAATCATTTCTGGACTCCAAATAGACAATGGAATATGGTTTTGCTTAATACCCTTTTCCCTTCCACCATTGTTGAAGAAATTAAGACTGTTTACATTCCTTCTTTCCCCTCAGAAGATAGAATTATCTGGATCCCCTCCAACGATGGTGAGTTTTCTTCCCAATCTACTTTTCATGCTTCTAGATTGTCCAATAATCTGTCCCTGTCGATTAATTTTTGGAAATATGACTTTCCCCCTAGAATCAAGAATTTTATCTGGAAGACCGCCTCTGATTGCCTCCCGACTTCTGAAAGACTTAATAGATTCTTCCATCGTATCCCTGATCAATGCACTCTTTGTCAAAGATCTATTGAAACTTCTAATCATATCTTTTTTAATTGCCCCTTTACTATTGATCTTTTCTATTGGTTACATCAGAAAACTCGGAACTCTTACTCTCTAACTGACTCAGGAGATTTCCTTACATCTCTTCAGAATTTTATGAACTCAAACCCTAATGTCCTTCTTGTATTTTTTGTTTGGTGGAACATGTGGCAACCTAGAAATAATATTATATTTAGAAATGAGGTCAAAACTAGAACTCCGCATTTTAATTCTGTCATTGCAGCTGCCCTATCACAATCTGATCTTTGGAATAGGAATGACATTAGAAACTCACAAATGGAGAATTCCAAAGCTAGCACTCCAAGAAATACATCTTATAAGACTAGAAAGGGTTGGGTGAAACCTCCTCTAAATTGGATCAAAGTTAACTTTGATGGTTCCTTTAAGGATTGTACTAGCTATTCTGTGTTTATAATCAAATATCATACTGGTAAAATCATACAAGCTGATGCTAGAAAATAATGTGCTACGAACACTCTCCAGGTCGAGGCTTTAGCTGCTCTTGCAGGAGTTAAGGTTGTTGTTTGCTTGGGTGCCCCATTTGTCGTTGTTGAAGGAGACAACCTTACGGTTATTAACAGTCTGAAGCGCACGTGAAAGGTTCCCTAGGACATCTCCTCAATCATTCAAGACATCCACTCCTTAAGCTCTTCTTTCCAGGCGATCAAATTCAACCACATTAAATGTCTCGAGAACCAAGCTGCTGAGTTCCTTGCAAAATCAAGATGGAATTCAATCTTAATTTTCAGAAGTAATTAGCAGATTCTCGTCGAGTCCCTCAGTTGTCCGTCAAGAGCTTCTCAACAATCAATTTTCCCCTACATTGTGGGATTTTGTTAAGATCGTCCGCTTTGATGATTTAGGTCATCTTCCTTAGAAGATGGGCCTTTGTATTGCTTGTTAAAAAAAAACCTTGTAGACCAACATAACAAATGGCCATCTTGGAAGCATAAACAATGTTCACTAGCCTCTCCACTCCAATAGCGCTCTTTACAATGAATCAGCTTCATCATTTACTTCTGCAAAAACATGCCTAAACACACAGCACTTAAAAGCCTTATAGTGAGGGAAGGTTACGAGCCATGTTCATCAATGTCCATTCGTTTACCGCGCTTTTTCTCAACTCCAAGGTTTAAAGGGACCCACCACTGAATATGTTTCGTATTGTAAGAATGAGGTGATGAAGATTCAAAATAAAAGTACATCACGGATGACAAAGAAAAATTTAAGGAGAAGGCTTTCTAGTATTTTTCATTTCCATCGATATTTAACTAATTTATGAGTTCAACACACATTCTGTAATCAAGAACTAAGAGGAAAAACTTAAAAAAAAACACAAGGCGAGACTACAGTTAAAACTTACTGTCACATAACATATACCTTCAAGTAATATGAATTTCATAAATATTTATATCACAGTAACATGAGTATCATCTGCTAAAAAACATGAGTATCAAGGCGCTAAAGATAACTTTGATTTTCTATCCTAGATCAGGATTCAGAACCAACAAACAAAAGCAATAGGAAACAAGGTTCAAATCAGAAATTCCACTAGTATTTCAATTCAACACCCTTTTTTACATAACATGAATTTAATGTCCTGGATCACATTTTACATTTTGCACTGAAATACCTGATTCAACACAACTTATTTCTCAAAATATATAGTGTAGTTTGTGAATCAGCAACATTGATTTTAGAACAATGAACATGAATGTCCAGTTGACATCGAGAACAGAAAACAACTCTCAACTTACTGCTTAGCAATGAGCAACTTCTGTTTGCTGTTAACTGACGGAAGGTTTAACTCATGGAGCGAGCTTGAGCTTTTAATAATCTAGTTCATTATCTGAGGACTCAAATTATATCGAAACCTCCGCTCTAGATCATCCATCCTTTTCCAACAATATGGTGTCTGTTGGGGCAGATTATGTGGCTTTAGTTTAGTTCTGGTGGGCTTTGTTCTTACGAAGGGAGCAAAGCCCATGAAATAAAAGCCCAAAGAATTCCCCCTATAAATACTTGCGAATCCGGAGTATGGAGGACATCACATTATTAGCGTACTTAAAGTCTGCCAAAATACAGAGATATAAAGTGCCATTTTGTCTTATTCTCTCTCTCACATTAAAATACTATTTATCCCTCTTTTGAGCCTCGACTGACTTGAGTGTCGAAGAGCCAAATCCAGAGGAAGCCCCCACTCTCCCCTGGGTTTGGTTGTGCAGATACCATCTCGAGGAAGGATCAAGGTGATCGACGACCATCCGAGACTCTTGACGTGCTTAACCAGACTCACCCTTAGCACAAGAGAGTAAGAGGGGAACTTCAGCCTCTCGAAGAGACATGTTGACTCGACGAGATCTTGGGCCTCAACAATGGTGTCAACCGTGGTTTCTTTCTCACGCATTTAAGCAAACCTAGAGAATACTAGATGGCAAGCCATAACAGTGCGTCGAGCCGACGACGAAGCTCCAGTTCCCGAGCAGCCAATGCTCCCGGCCCTTCTGTGGGAGACAACACGTATCGGAGCCGGAACATCGCCATGAGCGAAGATTTCACCAAGTATGACAACTACCACCGTTGGAGGGAAACCAAAAGGCAACGAGACAAGGAGGAACAAAGGCTTCGTCAGGAAGACAATGAGAGGTAGTGTCAGCAGGACGAGCTTACGAGGACCTAGTTGGAAGAGGAGGCGCGACTCCTACGAGAACGGGAGTTGGCACACTTGAAGGCCCAACCTCGGCCAAACGCTCGTCCACTCTGCCAAGGATGACATTCCGCCTCGCCCCAGTATCCGCATGGCCAACATGAGAGGCCTTACGAGCCCTATGAGCCCCAAGTACCCCCAGCTCCGAGCGCACGCACCTGTGTACGAGCCTCAACATCTTCCCTCTGAACTTCATGAAACCTATGTGTCTCAAAACCTTCCATCCAATTCCCCCGAGCCTCATTACATCCCCTACGCCAATATCATGCCCGAATTTCACAACCACGAGCAGTTCATGGGACCTCGACCATATGGCCTCTATAACACCCTACCTGGCCCCTTTAAAGGCCATCAGATCAGCGCGGGGTCGAACTCTCGAGGAGGTACTATCTTTGCCGACCACATAGTCAACACCCTCGTGCGCGACGACTTCAAATACCCCAGCTCGAAGGAGTATACGGGCAACGCGGACCCCAGAGACCATGTCAACCGATACCGTTATGACATGCCGGCTTGCTATGCGGATGACGCTACTATGTGCAAGGGTTTCCCAAACACTCTGTCTGGAACTGCCCTCTCGTGGATTCTATCACTGCCTAAGCAAATAATCCAAAACTTCGATGATCCGGAGGAGCGGTTTGTCACCCACTTCAGCGCCTCCAAGAAGCGTAAGGTAACAATGTTATAGACCCAGAGGGTCAAACAGAAAGTCGGCGCGACCCTGGAATCCTATGTCCAGAGATTCATCGTAATAGCGCTCGAGGCGCATGATTTCACTAAGGATGGTGAAAGGCAGCCGTTCTTTGGGTGGTTGTCAGACGACTCAGATTTTAAAGACAGGCTAGGTAGGAAGATATCAGACCAGCAGATATACCTCATTTACGATCGGGTGTTGAAAAAGGCCTACGGCCTGATCGAATCAGGCAAGATCACAGGATGGAACCATGGCCATGAGCCCTCGAGAAGGCAGTGGCAGGGATCGGCCACCGGTCAAAAGGGAAATGCACCATGAGGACCGAAGAAGCAACCCGAACAACATTCGAGGGCCCCCGCTCTCGAGACACAGGGGCACCAGGGCCAGACTCAATTCCCGGTGCAGAAATATGATGACCACCGTGCAAGGAAACGCATGTCAAAGAAGGACGTCGATGCCCCAATATCAAGAAGTGTGGTGCGCTAGGCATCGCAGTAACAACCATACCACTGCCCAATGCCGAAGCATTTACTGAGATGATCCACGCAGAGGATAGGAATCATGGCCGCTCATTGAGCACAGGGTCGCGCGATCAACCAACTCCCCCCACCTGTACCACAACATCCCAACTTCCCTCGCCCAGACGACTTTGTAGGGACGATAATGAGACACCATGAGCCTTGGCTGCCTAGTCGACGTGAACAACGAAGGGCCTCGGATGCACCCCTTTCACCAGGAACCCCAGTGATACTGATATCCGAATCCACTTTCAGCCCATACAAGTGATGCTGATATCAAATACAGACGTGGTCGAGTGGGAAAAAAGAAAGCAGACTCACTCATCGTCCACTTCCAACTGGGAACTAATTTTGTTAAGAGAGTAATGGTGGACTCGGGAAGCGCAGCGGACATAATATAATGGGACGCTTATCAAAAGCTCGAGCTTGACCCTTCTAGACTACGACCGACAAAGTGTAACCTCGTCGACTTCACAGGGGACTCAGTGAAAGCACTCAGGGTGGCGACGATCGATATGATATTGAGGGATGAAGACGATCATCGACGAAGCTGCGTCATCGATTTCCTGGTTATCCCATTGGCATCGTCCTACAATGCAATCTTGGGAAGAGACTCACTAACACCCGTCGAGGCTGTAGTGTCGATTAACCATTTTTGCCTCAAGTTTCCCACCCCGGGTGGCACTGGCATCGCAAGGGTAATCAGGAAGAAAGCAAGACATGATATATACAGGTTGAGAAGAATGATAAAAAGGTTGAATATGGAAACCAACTTTACTTGTACGGGTCACTTCACACAGAGGATGAGGTAGACTTCGATCCCGAGAAGTATCCAGATCAAGTTTGGGCAAAGACATTCTGCCGAGCACTATCGAGGTTGAGAAGCACAATATCTCCCTTTTAAACGACTTGTACGTTGGTCAGGGCCTTCTCCCGGAAGTCACATCGGCGATTGAGGCCATACTGGGTTCTTCGAGAGATATATTTGCATGGACCCTGCGAGATTTAAATGGCATAACCCATGATATAATGAGCCATTCCCTCTCCATCAATCAACAAGTGACCCCACGTAGACAAAAGAAACGAAAGCAGACAGGTCCAAGGAACGAGGCCGCGATGGCAGAACTTGCTAAGCTGCTCACGACATGCTTCGTACAGCCTATTCAATACCCCACCTGGCTCGCAAATGTTGTTATGGTACCAAAGAAAGATACAGGAAAATGGTGCATGTACGTCGATTTCACAAACCTCAATAAGGCGTACCCGAAAGATAGTTATCCCCTCGCATCAATCGATCAGCTCGTCGACTCCACTGCTGGCCACGAGGCATTAAGCTTTTCTACGCTTACTTAGGGTACAACCACGTCATGATTAACCCGACAGATGCGGGTCACACCGCATTCATTACTATCAAAGGCACCTTTTGCTGCAGGTTCATTGATTGGCGGCATTTCGTACATCATAAAGAGTGGAAATTGGCATCAACTACAGGCGTAAAAGGCCACAAATGGAGCATATGACCGTAATCCCAACTTCATGGAGAAAAGTGTCTAATACGATGATTACGTGCATAAGGGAGAAGACGCGGAAGGCGGAGAGCAAGCACGGGCCAAGAAGAGAAGAGAAAGGAGGCAAATTCTGGGCGCAACCGCGCCAAAGCTCACGCGGCAAGGCTAAGGCAACCGCCCAGTGGCACGACTGCGCCTTACAGGAGCGCCCGTGCACCTGCTACTGAGGACGGTGTGATCGCGCCGACAGAAGCGTGTACGCGCCTTTGTTATTTATAACGCCGCGAGAAGCCCTGATTGTTGGCTTAAATGGTTCCCTTTACCTAGATTTTGTATAGTTCCACATACTTTATTCTGGGATTTTGTTTTCTTATTTATAGGAAGAGATTTTCCTCCTCCCTAATCACCATATTTTCTACAGAATAATTTATTAGCTTTGTTTGTATGAGGAGAGAGTAATCTCCCAAGCTTTGTTCTCCAAACTGAGGCCTGCGAAGGTATGAGTTTGTAGATTTTCTCTTATGGTTCTAATAAATATGCCATTGCTTTGTTTTAATCTCTTGTTTGTCTCATTCATTGATTACTATGTGTTTATCTGGCTTAGCTACCTAGGTTTACATATTTCTTTCACATAGCCAGGGCCTGGTTTATCCTAGTTGGAGAACCTTGTCCACTTAGTGGCACAAATCTCTACTTGGATTAGTTGGACTTGTAGGATGGGGAGATTAATAAGGCGTAGGAGCCAAGAGTAATACACTTCCTATCTATTCATGAACTTAATTCTGCGTAGGATATAGTCTTGATAGTTTCATGGCTAGATTGGTAGGTAAGACGCTATTAGGACTTGACCTAACTAACAATATTAGTACATTGATTAGGACAAACTTAGCATATAATAGAGAGGTTGAAACCAAATTGAATTTGGAAATCGATGATCAAACCCATACTTCGTAGGCAGATGTTTAGGAGAACAAAGCGCTTGCTTTTACTAGTTTTCTAAATCAATGAATCACATTTCCCCCTTTTCTTCCTTTATTTACTATTAAGTTAATTCCTTTGCAAAGACAAGATTGGATACGCAGACTCCCTATGGGATTCGACTCCTACTTGCCACTCTACACCTGTAGAGAAGTAAGAAGAGGATTACTTTGATAAGGGCCCACGACAACCCTCGTCAAATTGGCGCCGTTGCCGGGGAGTCTAGTTTTCTCGTCTTGTTTTTGCAAATTGATTAGCTTTGGTGCGGACCGTCTACACGGTCAGCACCCTCGTTACTGATGAGTTTCATTAGCCATAAGCCAGGTTGGAGCGGATCGTGGAAGCAGGAAGAGATATGGAGGAACTAGAGGCCAAGCTGAAAGGGCTTCAAGAGAGTTCTGACAAGAGGAGAGCCCAGGAAGAAGCTGTGAGAGTCATGAAGATTGAGGTTGCGAAGGAGGCCACGAGAGCCATTGCAAGGGAAACCGAACAATGAAGTTATTACCATTCCATGAAGCAACATCCATATCCAGTGGAACAATGGTGGAGGCCCTATCCCTACTCGGAGACCTCTACGAGGACCTTGATGCAGGTCTTGATTGGGTGCCTTGAGAGCACCACTAGAGCACTTGAGGAGATTACGAGGATGGCCATTGACGAATTGCGAACCTCCACAAGGTTCATGAACGAGAAAGTCAAACGCATGATGGAGGCAACGACCAAGTGGGAAGAAAGACGAGTTGCGAGCACCAATGCCACACCTGCAAGTACCGAAGAAAGATCAAATGAGGAGTAAGTGGATGAGAAGGACACCGAGGTCGACAGCCTAGCCAATACCTACCCCAGAGAAGAGGAAGAAGTCCCTAATCACCCGCGGAGAAGGCGCGGGAAACCCCTGCAAAAGCCTTGCGGGGCCGCGCCTTCAACGAGCGTGGTCGCACCCCTGTTTTTGGAGACAGGCGCGACCACACATACTCCTAGCGCGACCGCGGTCTACTTACTGAGGACAGGTGCGCCCGTGCCCCATACTCACAGGATTGCGCTTTGACGGGGTTTTTTCCGGAAACATGCGCGCGAGCGGGCCTTCCTATGCGTGCCCGCGCCCCACTCTCTGCGATGCGCCGCTATACACTTCCGCCGCCACTACCTTTTGGCAAGCACGATCCGGGGATGCAGCTAGAAGAGAGAAGGAAGCAGTTCGAGCTGTGGAGCGTTGAACATGGGTCATACTCGGGACCGATGAGAATGAGAGGAATTTGGCTGGACCGAGCAGCACAAATAAGGTTAGGATGTAAACTGTATCAAAAGAAGGATCTATGTATAAGGCGGGACACGAGAAGCCTGGACCAGGATGAGAAGGAAATTTGTCGAGCCAATGACGTTAAACAAAGGCGCTAACCAGGAGGCAACCCGTTTATGAGGTATTTTCTCTAATTCACTCTTCTTCTTACCTTTGTCTTTATCTCACAATAGGGACATTGCGTAGTTTAAGTGTGGGGGTAAGGAAGTATCTCGTCTATCTAATTAGGTTTAATTTTAAGCATTTTTAAATTTTATAGAACCGCTTATCATGAATTCTCGCTCCTTGATTCCTTGTGGACTTCTACAATAGTGCTTTGATTTTGAGTCTTTTTACTATGTCTTTAATGTTAATAATGCAACTAGATATAATGATGATATGATTGATCAACTCTAGGACTTTTACCCAAGCATGTAGTTTATGATTAGGATGCACTAGGTCCAAAACCAAGTTTGCATACCCTCTTTTCTCTATTTTTTACCATATTGATTTGAGAGTTTTGTTCTTGTCCTTCTTCATTGCAATGGAAAAATAAAAATTGTAAGGAAGGAAATAAGGTAGTGAGCTCTAAGTGAAAGAAAGTCGGAAGAGCATGCGATGCCCGAGGTGTGAAATAGAGCCAAGGGATCGATCCTCCAAAGGCCTATTAAGCAAAGAGTTTCATAGTAGCCTGAACCATAAGATGGACACGTTCTACCTAAAGAAAATAATAATTGGATGTATATTAAATTATGTGAGTAGGAAGAAAAGGGACATTAGAAGAATACAATTAGACTTATTAGATTTAAGACTTGCTTTATTTTCCTTTCAGTGGTGTGGGAGCTTTTGCATTCTCTTCATGGATTTGAGCATCTAACTTGAGAATTTGTCCTATTGTCGATCTTGCATTATCTTCTTTTGTAAAATACTTGCTTAGAAACATTTTTGACATTGTCTAGAGACTCTTAGTTAACGCATTTGCGTAGGAAAGCATAGTTCAAGTGTAGGGGAATAATTGATGCCAATGTTGTTTAAAGTTAGTTTTTGAGTCTTAAGCAGTTCCTTTATTTTCGAAATTATCTAGAGTCGGAATCTATGCCCGTTATTGTATGATTCTAGGTACCATGAGTTACAAAGTTGATCGATGACCTCTCCGATTGTGCCTTCCATACTCGCAGAGCCCGCCAAGAGTTAGCTTCAGATTACTCGAGGACGAGGAATAGGTCAAGTGTGAAGGTATGATTGGCGGCATTTCATACATTATAACGAGTGGAAATTAGCATCAACTACAGGCGTAAAAGGCCACAAATGGAGAATATGACCGTAATCCCTACTTCGTGGAGCAAAGTGTCTAATACAAGGATTACGTGCACAAGGGGAGAAGACGTGGAAGGCAGAGAGAAAACACGGGGCAAGAAGAGAAGAGAAAGGAGGCAAATTTTCCTGTGCGCTACCGCGCCGAAGCTCGTGCGGAAAGGTTAAGGCAATCGCCTAGTGGCGTGACCACGCCTCATAGGACGCGCCCACGCACCAGCTACTGAGGACGGCATGATCGTGCCGACAGAAGCGCGCCCACGCCTTTGTCATTTCCAGCACCGCGAGAAACCCTAATTTGTTGGCTTAAATGGTCTTCTTTACCTAGATTTGTATAGTTACGGGTTGGGTTTCCACATACTTTATTCTAGGGTTTTGTTTTCTTATTTATAGGGAGAGATTTGCCTCTTCCCTAATCACCATATTTTCTAAAGAATAATTTATTAGCTTTGTTAGGATGCGGAGAGAGTAATCTCCCAATTTTTGTTCTCCGAGATGAGGCCTGCGGAGGTATGGGTTTGTAGATTTTCTTTTATGGTTCTAATTAATATGCTATTTCTTTGATTTAATCTCTTTTTTATCTCATTCATTGATTGCGATGTGTTTATCTGGTTTAGCTACCTAGGTTTACATATTTCGTTCGTATAGCCAAGACCTGGTTTATCCTAGTTGGAGAACCTTGCCCACTTAGTGGCACAAATCTCTACTTGGACTAGTTTAACTTGTAGGATGGGGAGATTAATGAGGTGTAGGCCCCAAGGGCAATACACTTTCCTATCTATTCATGAACTTAATGCTGCCTACGATATAGTCTTGATAGTTCATGGCTAGGAAAATATTAGTACATGGATTAGGAAAATATAATAAAAGAGATTGAACCCAATTGAATTATGGAATCGATGATCAAACCTATAAATTCATAGTAGATTCTTAGGAGAACAAAGCACTTGCTTTTAATAGTTTCTTAATCACTCAATCATATTTCCCCCTTTTCTCCCTTTTATTTAGTATTAAGTTAATTGCTTTGCAAAGACAAGATCAGATACGCATACTCCCTGTGGGATTCGACTCCTACTTGCCACTCTACACTTGTAGAGAAGTAAGAAAAAGATTACTTTGATAAGGGCCTCTACAACCCTCGTCAGTCATGCCATTTGGACTCAATAAACGCGGGGGAAAATTTTCAGAGGTTGGTAGATAAAGTGTTCCGCAAGCAACTTGGCAAGACAGTCGAGGCCTATGTCGATGATATAGTTGTGAAGAGAAAGAATTAGGCCGACCACCCAAGAGACCTGCAAGAAATATTTGAAACTTTTCGGCGATACGAGATGAGTCTCAATCCGGAAAATGCGTGTTCAGGGTCACCGAGGGGAAATTTTGGGTTTCCAAATCAGTTATCGAGACATCCAGGTCAACCCCTCCAAAGTCCAGGCAGTTCTAAACATGAAGGCACCAAGAACGACGCACGAGGTACAACGATTCATGGGCTCATTCAACTACTTAGGCAAGTTATGTGCAAAACTTGCCGAACACAACCTACCTTTCTTCGATATCCTTAAAAAGCCCAAGCAGATCGTTTGGACACCCGGGTGTGCGGTAGCTTTCCTTAGCCTCAAGGAGCATTTGGCAAACTTGCCCACCCTATCTTCACCCATTTAGGGAGAAGTCTTGCAACTATACCTCGCATCTAATTCAAGAACAACAAGCGCAGTCCTAGCTCGCAAGTAGCAGAGGCCGATATACTTTGTTATCAAGGTACTGTCTCCGACGGAAGGTCGGTACTCATATGTCGAGAAGATAGTATATACCCTAATCATGGTAGCACGGAAACTAAAACCATACTTCCACGCGCATACATGTGCTAATAAACCTACCTCTTTGGGCGATCCTACATCGGCCCACACTATCTAGGAGGATGACCAAGTGGGTCGTCGAGCTATTAGAATTTGATATCGAATACCACCCCGCCCATCCATAAAAGCACAAGCATTGGCCGATTTCATTGTCGAGACCCGTTTTTGAGAGCTCGAGAAGTCACCATGTTTGGCACCTTCTCCGTGGAAGCTATACGTAGACGGTGCAACGAACAACGAGGGGTGCGATGCAGGGGTAGAACTATTCTCTCCCGAGGATGACATGTATGAACACGCGGTAACCCTCGACTTTGAGGCTATCAAAATGAGGCAGAGTATGAAGCACTGATTATTGGGCTTCAAATATACCTCAAGGAGCATGTAGAGGAGATCGAGTGTTTTTGTGTTTCAGAAGTGGTTGTTCAGCAAGTACATGGGTCTATGAAACGAGAACATGTACATTACCGCAGTACCAATCCATCGTAGAGATATTACGCAACATGTTCAATCATTTCATCATCACTGCCATTCCAAGGAATGAGAACGAACAAGAAGATAGCCTTGCCAAACTCACCTCTCGAGCTCAGTTGGTCGACGTGAAGCAAGAATGAAAAGCAGGACTTATTTGGTACAACACCACCACCATAAAATCAATCTCGGACCAACTAGAGATGATGAACATTGAGAACACGATGGACGAATTGTGAACCCTTGCAGTACCTGTCCCAAGATAAGCACCCATAAGATCCTCGAGAATGCAAGAAGCTACATGCTAAGGCCGCGAGGTTTTTTACGTGCCAAGGCGAACTATACAAGAAAGGCATCATGATATGAGAATTAAGATGTTTGTCACAAGAGGAGGGTAAAAAATGCTCGTCGAGCTCCACGCAGGACTATGTGGTATGCACGCCGGATGGCGGTCATTGGTTCTCAAAACACTAAGGCATTGTCATTTTATGCTGTCAATGCACAAAGATGCCATGAACATTGCACGATCATGCAAGGCTTTCTAAGCTCATGCACCATCCTACTACCATCCAGGGGTGGAGATGCAGATCATGGCAGGACCATTCCCATTCTCCATGTGGGGCTAGACCTGTTAGGTCTGTTCTCGCCTAAAGCACCGGGGCAGCTCGAATTAATCATCGTGGCCATCGACTATTTCACCAAGTGGATTGAGGTTGTACCACGCGCTCGTACGACCATCCAGGCGGTGCAAAATTCCTATGGCATAATATCATATGTCGATATGGACTACCACAAGACATAGTCACTTACAGAGGCCCCAAATTTAGTACACCCAAGCTCGTCGAGTTGTGTAAAGACCTCGGGTTCATATTGAAATTGGTGTCCGTGGAACATCCTCATAGAAACGGGCAAGTTAAGGCTGCGAATA
>NW_027365920.1:0-87791 GCF_046119375.1 Phyllobates terribilis
ATTCAAAGAGAGTGAGAATGTCAGCTCCTTTCATTCAGTCAGTAGCTTTCAAACATTTCTGGTATATGAATAACATGATGTTTTTCAATGGCAAAAATCAATGAATATTGTAAATGCACAAACAGTAATTTCTCCGCATTGCAAGGTGCAATTCTGAAATTTTTTGCTTTTTCCTGCTCCTCTTAGCATGATAAAGAAGATTCAAAGAGAGTGAGATGCCAGCTCCTTCATTCAGTCAGTAGCTTCAATCATTTCTGGATGTTTTTCAATGGCAAAAATCAATGAATATTGTAAATGCACAAACAGTAATTTCTCCGCATTGCAAGGTGCAATTCTGAAATTTTTTGCTTTTTCCTGCTCCTCTTAGCATGATAAAGAAGATTCAAAGAGAGTGAGATGCCAGCTCCTTTCGTTCAGTCAGTAGCTTCAATCATTTCTGGACGTTTTTCAATGGCAAAAATCATTGAATATTATAAATGCACAAACAGTAATTTCTCCGCATTGCAAGGTGCAATTCTGAAATTTTTTACTTTTTCCTGCTCCTCTTAGCATGATAAAGAAGATTCAAAGAGAGTGAGATGCCAGCTCCTTTCATTCAGTCAGTAGCTTCAATCATTTCTGGTATATGAATAACATGATGTTTTTCAATGGCAAAAATCAATGAATATTGTAAATGCACAAACAGTAATTTCTCCGCATTGCAAGGTGCAATTCTGAAATTTTTGGCTTTTTCCTGCTCCTCTTAGCATGATAAAGAAGATTCAAAGAGAGTGAGATGCCAGCTCCTTTTCATTCAGTCAGTAGCTTCAAACATTTCTGGTATATGAATAACATGATGTTTTTCAATGGCAAAAATCAATGAATATTGTAAATGCACAACAGTAATTTCTCCGCATTGCAAGGTGCAAGTCTGAAATTTTTGCTTTTTCCTGCTCCTCTTAGCATGATAAAAGAAGATTCAAAGAGAGTGAGATGCCAGCTACTTTCATTCAGTCAGTAGCTTCAATCATTTCTGACGTTTTTCAATGGTAAAAATCAATGAATATTGTAAATGCACAAACAGTAATTTCTCCACATTGCAAGGTGCAATTCTGAAATTTTTTGCTTTTTCCTGCTCCTCTTAGCATGATAAAGAAAGATTCAAAGAGAGTGAGATGCCAGCTCCTTCATTCAGTCAGTAGCTTCAAACATTTCTGGTATATGAATAACTTGATGTTTTTCAATGGCAAAAATCAATGAATATTGTAAATGCACAAACAGTAATTTCTCCGCATTGCAAGGTGCAATTCTGAAATTTTTTGCTTTTTCCTGCTCCTCTTAGCATGATAAAGAAGATTCAAAGAGAGTGAGATGCCAGCTCCTTTCATTCAGTCAGTAACTTCAAACATTTTCTGGTATATGAATAACATGATGTTTTTCAATGGCAAAAATCAATGAATATTGTAAATGCACAAACAGTAATTTCTCCGCATTGCAAGGTGCAAGTCTGAAATTTTTTGCTTTTTCCTGCTCCTCTTAGCATGATAAAGAAGATTCAAAGAGAGTGAGATGCCAGCTACTTTCATTCAGTCAGTAGCTTCAATCATTTCTGGACGTTTTTCAATGGTAAAAATCAATGAATATTGTAAATGCACAAACAGTAATTTCTCCACATTGCAAGGTGCAATTCTGAATTTTTTGCTTTTTCCTGCTCCTCTTAGCATGATAAAGAAGATTCAAAGAGAGTGAGATGCCAGCTCCTTTCATTCAGTCAGTAGCTTCAATCATTTCTGGATGTTTTTCAATGGCAAAAATCAATGAATATTGTAAATGCACAAACTGTAATTTCTCCGCATTGCAAGGTGCAATTCTGAAATTTTTTGCTTTTCCTGCTCCTCTTAGCATGATAAAGAAGATTCAAAGAGAGTGAGATGCCAGCTCCTTTCATTCAGTCAGTAGCTTCAATCATTTCTGGACGTTTTTCAATGGCAAAACCAATGAATATTGTAAATGCACAAAACAGTAATTTCTCCGCATTGCAAGGTGCAATTCTGAAATTTTTTGCTTTTTTCCTGCTCCTCTTAGCATGATAAAGAAGATTCAAAGAGAGTGAGATGCCAGCTCCTTTCATTCAGTCAGTAGCTTCATCATTTCTGGATGTTTTTCAATGGCAAAATCAATGAATATTGTAAATGCACAAACAGTAATTTCTCCGCATTGCAAGGTGCAATTCTGAAATTTTTTGCTTTTTCCTGCTCCCTCTTAGCATGATAAACAAGATTCAAAGAGAGTGTGATGTCAGCTCCTTTCATTCAGTCAGTAGCTTCAAACATTTCTGGTATATGAATAACATGATGTTTTTCAATGGCAAAAATCAATGAATATTGTAAATGCACAAACAGTAATTTCTCCGCATTGCAAGGTGCAATTATGAAATTTTTTGCTTTTTCCTGCTCCTCTTAGCATGATAAAGAAGATTCAAAGAGAGTGAGATGCCAGCTCCTTTCATTCAGTCAGTAGCTTCAATCATTTCTGGATGTTTTTCAATGGCAAAAATCAATGAATATTGTAAATGCACAAACAGTAATTTCTCCGCATTGCAAGGTGCAATTCTGAAATTTTTGCTTTTTCCTGCTCCTCTTAGCATGATAAAGAAGATTCAAAGAGAGTGAGATGCCAGCTCCTTTCATTCAGTCAGTAGCTTCAAACATTTCTGGTATATGATTAACATGATGTTTTTCAATGGCAAAAATCAATGAATATTGTAAATGCACAAACAGTAATTTCTCCGCATTGCAAGGTGCAAGTCTGAAATTTTTTGCTTTTTCCTGCTCCTCTTAGCATGATAAAGAAGATTCAAAGAGAGTGAGATGCCAGCTACTTTCATTCAGTCAGTAGCTTCAATCATTTCTGGACGTTTTTCAATGGTAAAAATCAATGAATATTGTAAATGCACCAAACAGTAATTTCTCCGCATTGCAAGGTGCAATTCTGAAATTTTTTGCTTTTTCCTGCTCCTCTTAGCATGATAAAGAAGATTCAAAGAGAGTGAGATGTCAGCTCCTTTCATTCAGTCAGTAGCTTCAAACATTTCTGGTATATGAATAACATGATGTTTTTCAATGGCAAAAATCAATGAATATTGTAAATGCACAAACAGTAATTTCTCCGCATTGCAAGGTGCAATTCTGAAATTTTTTGCTTTTTCCTGCTCCTCTTAGCATGATAAAGAAGATTCAAAGAGAGTGAGATGCCAGCTCCTTTCGTTCAGTCAGTAGCTTCAATCATTTCTGGACGTTTTTCAATGGCAAAAATCATTGAATATTATAAATGCACAAACAGTAATTTTCTCCACATTGCAAGGTGCAATTCTGAAATTTTTTGCTTTTTCCCGCTCCTCTTAGCATGATAAAGAAGATTCAAAGAGAGTGAGGTGCCAGCTCCTTTCATTCAGTCAGTAGCTTCAAACATTTCTGGTATATGAATAACATGTTTTTCAATGGCAAAAATCAATGAATATTGTAAATGCACAAACAGTAATTTCTCCGCATTGCAAGGTGCAATTCTGAAATTTTTTGCTTTTTCCTGCTCCTCTTAGCATGATAAAGAAGATTCAAAGAGAGTGAGATGCCAGCTCCTTTCATTCAGTCAGTAGCTTCAATCATTTCTGGACGTTTTTCAATGGCAAAAATCAATGAATATTGTAAATGCACAAACAGTTAATTTCTCCGCATTGCAAGGTGCAATTCTGAAATTTTTTGCTTTTCCTGCTCCTCTTAGCATGATAAAGAAGATTCAAAAGAGAGTGAGATGTCAGCTCCTTTCATTCAGTCAGTAGCTTCAAACATTTCTGGTATATGAATAACATGATGTTTTTCAATGGCAAAAATCAATGAATATTGTAAATGCACAAACAGTAATTTCTCCGCATTGCAAGGTGCAATTCTGAAATTTTTTGCTTTTTCCTGCTCCTCTTAGCATGATAAAGAAGATTCAAAGAGAGTGAGATGCCAGCTCCTTTCATTCAGTCAGTAGCTTCAATCATTTCTGGATGTTTTTCAATGGCAAAAATCAATGAATATTGTAAATGCACAAACAGTAATTTCTCCGCATTGCAAGGTGCAATTCTGAAATTTTTTGCTTTTTCCTGCTCCTCTTAGCATGATAAAGAAGATTCAAAGAGAGTGAGATGCCAGCTCCTTTCGTTCAGTCAGTAGCTTCAATCATTTCTGGACGTTTTTCAATGGCAAAAATCATTGAATATTATAAATGCACAAACAGTAATTTCTCCGCATTGCAAGGTGCAATTCTGAAATTTTTTACTTTTTCCTGCTCCTCTTAGCATGATAAAGAAGATTCAAAGAGTGAGATGCCAGCTCCTTTCATTCAGTCAGTAGCTTCAAACATTTCTGGTATATGAATAACATGATGTTTTTCAATGGCAAAAATCAATGAATATTGTAAATGCACAAACAGTAATTTCTCCGCATTGCAAGGTGCAAGTCTGAAATTTTTTGCTTTTTCCTGCTCCTCTTAGCATGATAAAGAAGATTCAAAGAGAGTGAGATGCCAGCTCCTTTCATTCAGTCAGTAGCTTCAATCATTTCTGGACGTTTTTCAATGGCAAAAACCAATGAATATTGTAAATGCACAAACAGTAATTTCTCCGCATTGCAAGGTGCAATTCTGAAATTTTTTGCTTTTTCCTGCTCCTCTTAGCATGATAAAGAAGATTCAAAGAGAGTGAGATGCCAGCTCCTTTCATTCAGTCAGTACCTTCAATCATTTCTGGACGTTTTTCAATGGCAAAAATCAATGAATATTGTAAATGCACAAACAGTAATTTCTCGCATTGCAAGGTGCAATTCTGAAATTGTTTGCTTTTTCCTGCTCCTCTTAGCATGATAAAGAAGATTCAAAGAGAGTGAGATGCAGCTCCTTTCATTCAGTCAGTAGCTTCAAACATTTCTGGTATATGAATAACATGATGTTTTTCAATGGCAAAAAATCAATGAATATTGTAAATGCACAAACAGTAATTTCTCCGCATTGCAAGGTGCAATTCTGAAATTTTTTGCTTTTTCCTGCTCCTCTTAGCATGATAAAGAAGATTCAAAGAGAGTGAGATGCCAGCTCTTTTCATTCAGTCAGTAGCTTCAATCATTTCTGGATGTTTTTCAATGGCAAAAATCATGAATATTGTAAATGCACAAACAGTAATTTCTCCGCATTGCAAGGTGCAATTCTGAAATTTTTTGCTTTTTCCTGCTCCTCTTAGCATGATAAAGAAGATTCAAAGAGAGTGTGATGTCAGCTCCTTTCATTCAGTCAGTAGCTTCAAACATTTCTGGTATATGAATAACATGATGTTTTTCAATGCAAAAATCAATGAATATTGTAAATGCACAAACAGTAATTTCTCCGCATTGCAAGGTGCAATTCTGAAATTTTTTGCTTTTTCCTGCTCCTCTTAGCATGATAAAGAAGATTCAAAAGAGGTGAGATGCCAGCTCCTTTCATTCAGTCAGTAGCTTCAATCATTTCTGGATGTTTTTCAATGGCAAAATCAATGAATATTGTAAATGTACAAACAGTAATTTCTCCGCATTGCAAGGTGCAATTCTGAAATTTTTGCTTTTTCCTGCTCCTCTTAGCATGATAAAGAAGATTCAAAGAGAGTGAGATGCCAGCTCCTTTCATTCAGTCAGTAGCTTCAAACATTTCTGGTATATGAATAACATGATGTTTTTCAATGGCAAAAATCAATGAATATTGTAAATGCACAAACAGTAATTTCTCCGCATTGCAAGGTGCAAGTCTGAAATTTTTTGCTTTTTCCTGCTCCTCTTAGCATGATAAAGAAGATTCAAAAGAGAGTGAGATGCCCAGCTACTTTCATTTCAGTCAGTAGCTTCAATCATTTCTGGACGTTTTTCAATGGTAAAAATCAATGAATATTGTAAATGCCACAAACAGTAATTTCTCCACATTGCAAGGTGCAATTCTGAAATTGTTTGCTTTTTCCTGCTCCTCTTAGCATGATAAAGAAGATTCAAAGAGAGTGAGATGCCAGCTCCTTTCATTCAGTCAGTAGCTTCAAACATTTCTGGTATATGAATAACATGATGTTTTTCAATGGCAAAAATCAATGAATATTGTAAATGCACAAACAGTAATTTCTCCGCATTGCAAGGTGCAATTCTGAAATTTTTTGCTTTTTCCTGCTCCTCTTAGCATGATAAAGAAGATTCAAAGAGAGTGAGATGCCAGCTCCTTTCATTCAGTCAGTAGCTTCAATCATTTCTGGATGTTTTTCAATGGCAAAAATCAATGAATATTGTAAATGCACAAACTGTAATTTCTCCGCATTGCAAGGTGCAATTCTGAAATTTTTTGCTTTTCTGCTCCTCTTAGCATGATAAAGAAGATTCAAAGAGAGTGAGATGCCAGCTCCTTTCATTCAGTCAGTAGCTTCAATCATTTCTGGACGTTTTTCAATGGCAAAAACCAATGAATATTGTAAATGCACAAACAGTAATTTCTCCGCATTGCAAGGTGCAATTCTGAAATTTTTTTGCTTTTTCCTGCTCCTCTTAGCATGATAAAGAAGATTCAAAGAGAGTGAGATGCCAGCTCCTTTCATTCAGTCAGTACCTTCAATCATTTCTGGACGTTTTTCAATGGCAAAAATCAATGAATATTGTAAATGCACAAACAGTAATTTCTCCGCATTGCAAGGTGCAATTCTGAAATTTTTTGCTTTTCCTGCTCCTCTTAGCATGATAAAGAAGATTCAAAGAGAGTGAGATGCCAGCTCCTTTCATTCAGTCAGTAGCTTCAAACATTTCTGGTATATGAATAACATGAGGTTTTTCAATGGCAAAAATCAATGAATATTGTAAATGCACAAACAGTAATTTCTCCGCATTGCAAGGTGCAATTCTGAAATTTTTTGCTTTTTCCTGCTCCTCTTAGCATGATAAAGAAGATTCAAAGAGAGTGAGATGCCAGCTCTTTTCATTCAGTCAGTAGCTTCAATCATTTCTGGATGTTTTTCAATGGCAAAAATCAATGAATATTGTAAATGCACAAACAGTAATTTCTCCGCATTGCAAGGTGCAATTCTGAAATTTTTTGCTTTTTCCTGCTCCTCTTAGCATGATAAAGAAGATTCAAAGAGAGTGAAGATGCCAGCTCCTTTCATTCAGTCAGTACCTTCAATCATTTCTGGACGTTTTTCAATGGCAAAAATCAATGAATATTGTAAATGCACAAACAGTAATTTCTCCGCATTGCAAGGTGCAATTCTGAAATTGTTTGCTTTTTCCTGCTCCTCTTAGCATGATAAAGAAGATTCAAAGAGAGTGAGATGCCAGCTCCTTTCATTCAGTCAGTAGCTTCAAACATTTCTGGTATATGAATAACATGATGTTTTTCAATGGCAAAAATCAATGAATATTGTAAATGCACAAACAGTAATTTCTCCGCATTGCAAGGTGCAATTCTGAAATTTTTTGCTTTTTCCTGCTCCTCTTAGCATGATAAAGAAGATTCAAAGAGAGTGAGATGCCAGCTCTTTTCATTCAGTCAGTAGCTTCAATCATTTCTGGATGTTTTTCAATGGCAAAAATCAATGAATATTGTAAATGCACAAACAGTAATTTCTCCGCATTGCAAGGTGCAATTCTGAAATTTTTTGCTTTTTCCTGCTCCTCTTAGCATGATAAAGAAGATTCAAAGAGAGTGTGATGTCAGCTCCTTTCATTCAGTCAGTAGCTTCAAACATTTCTGGTATATGAATAACATGATGTTTTTCAATGGCAAAAATCAATGAATATTGTAAATGCACAAACAGTAATTTCTCCGCATTGCAAGGTGCAATTCTGAAATTTTTTGCTTTTTCCTGCTCCTCTTAGCATGATAAAGAAGATTCAAAGAGAGTGAGATGCCAGCTCCTTTCATTCAGTCAGTAGCTTCAATCATTTCTGGATGTTTTTCAATGGCAAAATCAATGAATATTGTAAATGTACAAACAGTAATTTCTCCGCATTGCAAGGTGCAATTCTGAAATTTTTTGCTTTTTCCTGCTCCTCTTAGCATGATAAAGAAGATTCAAAGAGAGTGAGATGCCAGCTCCTTTCATTCAGTCAGTAGCTTCAAACATTTCTGGTATATGAATAACATGATGTTTTTCAATGGCAAAAATCAATGAATATTGTAAATGCACAAACAGTAATTTCTCCGCATTGCAAGGTGCAAGTCTGAAATTTTTTGCTTTTTCCTGCTCCTCTTAGCATGATAAAGAAGATTCAAAGAGAGTGAGATGCCAGCTACTTTCATTCAGTCAGTAGCTTCAATCATTTCTGGACGTTTTTCAATGGTAAAAATCAATGAATATTGTAAATGCACAAACAGTAATTTCTCCACATTGCAAGGTGCAATTCTGAAATTGTTTGCTTTTTCCTGCTCCTCTTAGCATGATAAAGAAGATTCAAAGAGAGTGAGATGCCAGCTCCTTTCATTCAGTCAGTAGCTTCAAACATTTCTGGTATATGAATAACATGATGTTTTTCAATGGCAAAAATCAATGAATATTGTAAATGCACAAACAGTAATTTCTCCGCATTGCAAGGTGCAATTCTGAAATTTTTTGCTTTTTCCTGCTCCTCTTAGCATGATAAAGAAGATTCAAAGAGAGTGAGATGCCAGCTCCTTTCATTCAGTCAGTAGCTTCAATCATTTCTGGATGTTTTTCAATGGCAAAAATCAATGAATATTGTAAATGCACAAACTGTAATTTCTCCGCATTGCAAGGTGCAATTCTGAAATTTTTTGCTTTTTCCTGCTCCTCTTAGCATGATAAAGAAGATTCAAAGAGAGTGAGATGCCAGCTCCTTTCATTCAGTCAGTAGCTTCAATCATTTCTGGACGTTTTTCAATGGCAAAAACCAATGAATATTGTAAATGCACAAACAGTAATTTCTCCGCATTGCAAGGTGCAATTCTGAAATTTTTTGCTTTTTCCTGCTCCTCTTAGCATGATAAAGAAGATTCAAAGAGAGTGAGATGCCAGCTCCTTTCATTCAGTCAGTACCTTCAATCATTTCTGGACGTTTTTCAATGGCAAAAATCAATGAATATTGTAAATGCACAAACAGTAATTTCTCCGCATTGCAAGGTGCAATTCTGAAATTTTTTGCTTTTTCCTGCTCCTCTTAGCATGATAAAGAAGATTCAAAGAGAGTGAGATGCCAGCTCCTTTCATTCAGTCAGTAGCTTCAAACATTTCTGGTATATGAATAACATGATGTTTTTCAATGGCAAAAATCAATGAATATTGTAAATGCACAAACAGTAATTTCTCCGCATTGCAAGGTGCAATTCTGAAATTTTTTGCTTTTTCCTGCTCCTCTTAGCATGATAAAGAAGATTCAAAGAGAGTGAGATGCCAGCTCTTTTCATTCAGTCAGTAGCTTCAATCATTTCTGGATGTTTTTCAATGGCAAAAATCAATGAATATTGTAAATGCACAAACAGTAATTTCTCCGCATTGCAAGGTGCAATTCTGAAATTTTTTGCTTTTTCCTGCTCCTCTTAGCATGATAAAGAAGATTCAAAGAGAGTGTGATGTCAGCTCCTTTCATTCAGTCAGTAGCTTCAAACATTTCTGGTATATGAATAACATGATGTTTTTCAATGGCAAAAATCAATGAATATTGTAAATGCACAAACAGTAATTTCTCCGCATTGCAAGGTGCAATTCTGAAATTTTTTGCTTTTTCCTGCTCCTCTTAGCATGATAAAGAAGATTCAAAGAGAGTGAGATGCCAGCTCCTTTCATTCAGTCAGTAGCTTCAATCATTTCTGGATGTTTTTCAATGGCAAAAATCAATGAATATTGTAAATGTACAAACAGTAATTTCTCCGCATTGCAAGGTGCAATTCTGAAATTTTTTGCTTTTTCCTGCTCCTCTTAGCATGATAAAGAAGATTCAAAGAGAGTGAGATGCCAGCTCCTTTCATTCAGTCAGTAGCTTCAAACATTTCTGGTATATGAATAACATGATGTTTTTCAATGGCAAAAATCAATGAATATTGTAAATGCACAAACAGTAATTTCTCCGCATTGCAAGGTGCAAGTCTGAAATTTTTTGCTTTTTCCTGCTCCTCTTAGCATGATAAAGAAGATTCAAAGAGAGTGAGATGCCAGCTACTTTCATTCAGTCAGTAGCTTCAATCATTTCTGGACGTTTTTCAATGGTAAAAATCAATGAATATTGTAAATGCACAAACAGTAATTTCTCCACATTGCAAGGTGCAATTCTGAAATTTTTTGCTTTTTCCTGCTCCTCTTAGCATGATAAAGAAGATTCAAAGAGAGTGAGATGCCAGCTCCTTTCATTCAGTCAGTAGCTTCAAACATTTCTGGTATATGAATAACATGATGTTTTTCAATGGCAAAAATCAATGAATATTGTAAATGCACAAACAGTAATTTCTCCGCATTGCAAGGTGCAATTCTGAAATTTTTTGCTTTTTCCTGCTCCTCTTAGCATGATAAAGAAGATTCAAAGAGAGTGAGATGCCAGCTCCTTTCATTCAGTCAGTAGCTTCAATCATTTCTGGATGTTTTTCAATGGCAAAAATCAATGAATATTGTAAATGCACAAACAGTAATTTCTCCGCATTGCAAGGTGCAATTCTGAAATTTTTTGCTTTTTCCTGCTCCTCTTAGCATGATAAAGAAGATTCAAAGAGAGTGAGATGCCAGCTCCTTTCATTCAGTCAGTAGCTTCAATCATTTCTGGACGTTTTTCAGTGGCAAAAATCAATGAATATTGTAAATGCACAAACAGTAATTTCTCCGCATTGCAAGGTGCAATTCTGAAATTTTTTGCTTTTTCCTGCTCCTCTTAGCATGATAAAGAAGATTCAAAGAGAGTGAGATGCCAGCTCCTTTCATTCAGTCAGTACCTTCAATCATTTCTGGACGTTTTTCAATGGCAAAAATCAATGAATATTGTAAATGCACAAACAGTAATTTCTCCGCATTGCAAGGTGCAATTCTGAAATTTTTTGCTTTTTCCCGCTCCTCTTAGCATGATAAAGAAGATTCAAAGAGAGTGAGGTGCCAGCTCCTTTCATTCAGTCAGTAGCTTCAAACATTTCTGGTATATGAATAACATGTTTTTCAATGGCAAAAATCAATGAATATTGTAAATGCACAAACAGTAATTTCTCCGCATTGCAAGGTGCAATTCTGAAATTTTTTGATTTTTCCTGCTCCTCTTAGCATGATAAAGAAGATTCAAAGAGAGTGAGATGCCAGCTCCTTTCATTCAGTCAGTAGCTTCAATCATTTCTGGACGTTTTTCAATGGCAAAAATCAATGAAGATTGTAAATGCACAAACAGTAATTTCTCCGCATTGCAAGGTGCAATTCTGAAATTTTTTGCTTTTTCCTGCTCCTCTTAGCATGATAAAGAAGATTCAAAGAGAGTGAGATGCCAGCTCCTTTCATTCAGTCAGTAGCTTCAATCATTTCTGGACGTTTTTCAATGGCAAAAATCAATGAATATTGTAAATTCACAAACAGTAATTTCTCCGCATTGCAAGGTGCAATTCTGAAATTTTTTGCTTTTTCCTGCTCCTCTTAGCATGATAAAGAAGATTCAAAGAGAGTGAGATGCCAGCTCCTTTCATTCAGTCAGTAGCTTCAAACATTTCTGGTATATGAATAACATGATGTTTTTCAATGGCAAAAATCAATGAATATTGTAAATGCACAAACAGTAATTTCTCCGCATTGCAAGGTGCAAGTCTGAAATTTTTTGCTTTTTCCTGCTCCTCTTAGCATGATAAAGAAGATTCAAAGAGAGTGAGATGCCAGTTACTTTCATTCAGTCAGTAGCTTCAATCATTTCTGGACGTTTTTCAATGGTAAAAATCAATGAATATTGTAAATGCACAAACAGTAATTTCTCCACATTGCAAGGTGCAATTCTGAAATTTTTTGCTTTTTCCCGCTCCTCTTAGCATGATAAAGAAGATTCAAAGAGAGTGAGATGCCAGCTCCTTTCATTCAGTCAGTAGCTTCAAACATTTCTGGTATATGAATAACATGATGTTTTTCAAAGGCAAAAATCAATGAATATTGTAAATGCACAAACAGTAATTTCTCCGCATTGCAAGGTGCAATTCTGAAATTTTTTGCTTTTTCCTGCTCCTCTTAGCATGATAAAGAAGATTCAAAGAGAGTGAGATGCCAGCTCCTTTCATTCAGTCAGTAGCTTCAAACATTTCTGGTATATGAATAACATGATGTTTTTCAATGGCAAAAATCAATGAATATTGTAAATGCACAAACAGTAATTTCTCCGCATTGCAAGGTGCAATTCTGAAATTTTTTGCTTTTTCCTGCTCCTCTTAGCATGATAAAGAAGATTCAAAGAGAGTGAGATGCCAGCTCCTTTCATTCAGTCAGTAGCTTCAATCATTTCTGGATGTTTTTCAATGGCAAAAATCAATGAATATTGTAAATGCACAAACAGTAATTTCTCCGCATTGCAAGGTGCAATTCTGAAATTTTTTGCTTTTTCCTGCTCCTCTTAGCATGATAAAGAAGATTCAAAGAGAGTGAGATGTCAGCTCCTTTCATTCAGTCAGTAGCTTCAAACATTTCTGGTATATGAATAACATGATGTTTTTCAATGGCAAAAATCAATGAATATTGTAAATGCACAAACAGTAATTTCTCCGCATTGCAAGGTGCAATTCTGAAATTTTTTGCTTTTTCCTGCTCCTCTTAGCATGATAAAGAAGATTCAAAGAGAGTGAGATGCCAGCTCCTTTCATTCAGTCAGTAGCTTCAATCATTTCTGGATGTTTTTCAATGGCAAAAATCAATGAATATTGTAAATGCACAAACAGTAATTTCTCCGCATTGCAAGGTGCAATTCTGAAATTTTTTGCTTTTTCCTGCTCCTCTTAGCATGATAAAGAAGATTCAAAGAGAGTGAGATGCCAGCTCCTTTCGTTCAGTCAGTAGCTTCTATCATTTCTGGACGTTTTTCAATGGCAAAAATCATTGAATATTATAAATGCACAAACAGTAATTTCTCCGCATTGCAAGGTGCAATTCTGAAATTTTTTACTTTTTCCTGCTCCTCTTAGCATGATAAAGAAGATTCAAAGAGAGTGAGATGCCAGCTCCTTTCATTCAGTCAGTAGCTTCAATCATTTCTGGTATATGAATAACATGATGTTTTTCAATGGCAAAAATCAATGAATATTGTAAATGCACAAACAGTAATTTCTCCGCATTGCAAGGTGCAATTCTGAAATTTTTTGCTTTTTCCTGCTCCTCTTAGCATGATAAAGAAGATTCAAAGAGAGTGAGATGCCAGCTCCTTTCATTCAGTCAGTAGCTTCAAACATTTCTGGTATATGAATAACATGATGTTTTTCAATGGCAAAAATCAATGAATATTGTAAATGCACAAACAGTAATTTCTCCGCATTGCAAGGTGCAAGTCTGAAATTTTTTTGCTTTTTCCTGCTCCTCTTAGCATGATAAAGAAGATTCAAAGAGAGTGAGATGCCAGCTACTTTCATTCAGTCAGTAGCTTCAATCATTTCTGGACGTTTTTCAATGGTAAAAATCAATGAATATTGTAAATGCACAAACAGTAATTTCTCCACATTGCAAGGTGCAATTCTGAAATTTTTTGCTTTTTCCTGCTCCTCTTAGCATGATAAAGAAGATTCAAAGAGAGTGAGATGCCAGCTCCTTTCATTCAGTCAGTAGCTTCAAACATTTCTGGTATATGAATAACATGATGTTTTTCAATGGCAAAAATCAATGAATATTGTAAATGCACAAACAGTAATTTCTCCGCATTGCAAGGTGCAAGTCTGAAATTTTTTGCTTTTTCCTGCTCCTCTTAGCATGATAAAGAAGATTCAAAGAGAGTGAGATGCCAGCTACTTTCATTCAGTCAGTAGCTTCAATCATTTCTGGACGTTTTTCAATGGTAAAAATCAATGAATATTGTAAATGCACAAACAGTAATTTCTCCACATTGCAAGGTGCAATTCTGAAATTTTTTGCTTTTTCCTGCTCCTCTTAGCATGATAAAGAAGATTCAAAGAGAGTGAGATGCCAGCTCCTTTCATTCAGTCAGTAGCTTCAAACATTTCTGGTATATGAATAACATGATGTTTTTCAATGGCAAAAATCAATGAATATTGTAAATGCACAAACAGTAATTTCTCCGCATTGCAAGGTGCAAGTCTGAAATTTTTTGCTTTTTCCTGCTCCTCTTAGCATGATAAAGAAGATTCAAAGAGAGTGAGATGCCAGCTACTTTCATTCAGTCAGTAGCTTCAATCATTTCTGGACGTTTTTCAATGGTAAAAATCAATGAATATTGTAAATGCACAAACAGTAATTTCTCCACATTGCAAGGTGCAATTCTGAAATTTTTTGCTTTTTCCTGCTCCTCTTAGCATGATAAAGAAGATTCAAAGAGAGTGAGATGCCAGCTCCTTTCATTCAGTCAGTAGCTTCAAACATTTCTGGTATATGAATAACATGATGTTTTTCAATGGCAAAAATCAATGAATATTGTAAATGCACAAACAGTAATTTCTCCGCATTGCAAGGTGCAATTCTGAAATTTTTTGCTTTTTCCTGCTCCTCTTAGCATGATAAAGAAGATTCAAAGAGAGTGAGATGCCAGCTCCTTTCATTCAGTCAGTAGCTTCAATCATTTCTGGATGTTTTTCAATGGCAAAAATCAATGAATATTGTAAATGCACAAACAGTAATTTCTCCGCATTGCAAGGTGCAATTCTGAAATTTTTTGCTTTTTCCTGCTCCTCTTAGCATGATAAAGAAGATTCAAAGAGAGTGAGATGCCAGCTCCTTTCATTCAGTCAGTAGCTTCAATCATTTCTGGACGTTTTTCAGTGGCAAAAATCAATGAATATTGTAAATGCACAAACAGTAATTTCTCCGCATTGCAAGGTGCAATTCTGAAATTTTTTGCTTTTTCCTGCTCCTCTTAGCATGATAAAGAAGATTCAAAGAGAGTGAGATGCCAGCTCCTTTCATTCAGTCAGTACCTTCAATCATTTCTGGACGTTTTTCAATGGCAAAAATCAATGAATATTGTAAATGCACAAACAGTAATTTCTCCGCATTGCAAGGTGCAATTCTGAAATTTTTTGCTTTTTCCCGCTCCTCTTAGCATGATAAAGAAGATTCAAAGAGAGTGAGATGCCAGCTCCTTTCATTCAGTCAGTAGCTTCAAACATTTCTGGTATATGAATAACATGATGTTTTTCAATGGCAAAAATCAATGAATATTGTAAATGCACAAACAGTAATTTCTCCGCATTGCAAGGTGCAAGTCTGAAATTTTTTGCTTTTTCCTGCTCCTCTTAGCATGATAAAGAAGATTCAAAGAGAGTGAGATGCCAGCTACTTTCATTCAGTCAGTAGCTTCAATCATTTCTGGACGTTTTTCAATGGTAAAAATCAATGAATATTGTAAATGCACAAACAGTAATTTCTCCACATTGCAAGGTGCAATTCTGAAATTTTTTGCTTTTTCCTGCTCCTCTTAGCATGATAAAGAAGATTCAAAGAGAGTGAGATGCCAGCTCCTTTCATTCAGTCAGTAGCTTCAAACATTTCTGGTATATGAATAACATGATGTTTTTCAATGGCAAAAATCAATGAATATTGTAAATGCACAAACAGTAATTTCTCCGCATTGCAAGGTGCAATTCTGAAATTTTTTGCTTTTTCCTGCTCCTCTTAGCATGATAAAGAAGATTCAAAGAGAGTGAGATGCCAGCTCCTTTCATTCAGTCAGTAGCTTCAAACATTTCTGGTATATGAATAACATGATGTTTTTCAATGGCAAAAATCAATGAATATTGTAAATGCACAAACAGTAATTTCTCCGCATTGCAAGGTGCAATTCTGAAATTTTTTGCTTTTTCCTGCTCCTCTTAGCATGATAAAGAAGATTCAAAGAGAGTGAGATGCCAGCTCCTTTCATTCAGTCAGTAGCTTCAATCATTTCTGGATGTTTTTCAATGGCAAAAATCAATGAATATTGTAAATGCACAAACAGTAATTTCTCCGCATTGCAAGGTGCAATTCTGAAATTTTTTGCTTTTTCCTGCTCCTCTTAGCATGATAAAGAAGATTCAAAGAGAGTGAGATGTCAGCTCCTTTCATTCAGTCAGTAGCTTCAAACATTTCTGGTATATGAATAACATGATGTTTTTCAATGGCAAAAATCAATGAATATTGTAAATGCACAAACAGTAATTTCTCCGCATTGCAAGGTGCAATTCTGAAATTTTTTGCTTTTTCCTGCTCCTCTTAGCATGATAAAGAAGATTCAAAGAGAGTGAGATGCCAGCTCCTTTCATTCAGTCAGTAGCTTCAATCATTTCTGGATGTTTTTCAATGGCAAAAATCAATGAATATTGTAAATGCACAAACAGTAATTTCTCCGCATTGCAAGGTGCAATTCTGAAATTTTTTGCTTTTTCCTGCTCCTCTTAGCATGATAAAGAAGATTCAAAGAGAGTGAGATGCCAGCTCCTTTCGTTCAGTCAGTAGCTTCTATCATTTCTGGACGTTTTTCAATGGCAAAAATCATTGAATATTATAAATGCACAAACAGTAATTTCTCCGCATTGCAAGGTGCAATTCTGAAATTTTTTACTTTTTCCTGCTCCTCTTAGCATGATAAAGAAGATTCAAAGAGAGTGAGATGCCAGCTCCTTTCATTCAGTCAGTAGCTTCAATCATTTCTGGTATATGAATAACATGATGTTTTTCAATGGCAAAAATCAATGAATATTGTAAATGCACAAACAGTAATTTCTCCGCATTGCAAGGTGCAATTCTGAAATTTTTTGCTTTTTCCTGCTCCTCTTAGCATGATAAAGAAGATTCAAAGAGAGTGAGATGCCAGCTCCTTTCATTCAGTCAGTAGCTTCAAACATTTCTGGTATATGAATAACATGATGTTTTTCAATGGCAAAAATCAATGAATATTGTAAATGCACAAACAGTAATTTCTCCGCATTGCAAGGTGCAAGTCTGAAATTTTTTTGCTTTTTCCTGCTCCTCTTAGCATGATAAAGAAGATTCAAAGAGAGTGAGATGCCAGCTACTTTCATTCAGTCAGTAGCTTCAATCATTTCTGGACGTTTTTCAATGGTAAAAATCAATGAATATTGTAAATGCACAAACAGTAATTTCTCCACATTGCAAGGTGCAATTCTGAAATTTTTTGCTTTTTCCTGCTCCTCTTAGCATGATAAAGAAGATTCAAAGAGAGTGAGATGCCAGCTCCTTTCATTCAGTCAGTAGCTTCAAACATTTCTGGTATATGAATAACATGATGTTTTTCAATGGCAAAAATCAATGAATATTGTAAATGCACAAACAGTAATTTTTCCGCATTGCAAGGTGCAAGTCTGAAATTTTTTGCTTTTTCCTGCTCCTCTTAGCATGATAAAGAAGATTCAAAGAGAGTGAGATGCCAGCTACTTTCATTCAGTCAGTAGCTTCAATCATTTCTGGACGTTTTTCAATGGTAAAAATCAATGAATATTGTAAATGCACAAACAGTAATTTCTCCACATTGCAAGGTGCAATTCTGAAATTTTTTGCTTTTTCCTGCTCCTCTTAGCATGATAAAGAAGATTCAAAGAGAGTGAGATGCCAGCTCCTTTCATTCAGTCAGTAGCTTCAAACATTTCTGGTATATGAATAACATGATGTTTTTCAATGGCAAAAATCAATGAATATTGTAAATGCACAAACAGTAATTTCTCCGCATTGCAAGGTGCAATTCTGAAATTTTTTGCTTTTTCCTGCTCCTCTTAGCATGATAAAGAAGATTCAAAGAGAGTGAGATGCCAGCTCCTTTCATTCAGTCAGTAGCTTCAATCATTTCTGGATGTTTTTCAATGGCAAAAATCAATGAATATTGTAAATGCACAAACAGTAATTTCTCCGCATTGCAAGGTGCAATTCTGAAATTTTTTGCTTTTTCCTGCTCCTCTTAGCATGATAAAGAAGATTCAAAGAGAGTGAGATGCCAGCTCCTTTCATTCAGTCAGTAGCTTCAATCATTTCTGGACGTTTTTCAGTGGCAAAAATCAATGAATATTGTAAATGCACAAACAGTAATTTCTCCGCATTGCAAGGTGCAATTCTGAAATTTTTTGCTTTTTCCTGCTCCTCTTAGCATGATAAAGAAGATTCAAAGAGAGTGAGATGCCAGCTCCTTTCATTCAGTCAGTACCTTCAATCATTTCTGGACGTTTTTCAATGGCAAAAATCAATGAATATTGTAAATGCACAAACAGTAATTTCTCCGCATTGCAAGGTGCAATTCTGAAATTTTTTGCTTTTTCCCGCTCCTCTTAGCATGATAAAGAAGATTCAAAGAGAGTGAGATGCCAGCTCCTTTCATTCAGTCAGTAGCTTCAAACATTTCTGGTATATGAATAACATGATGTTTTTCAATGGCAAAAATCAATGAATATTGTAAATGCACAAACAGTAATTTCTCCGCATTGCAAGGTGCAAGTCTGAAATTTTTTGCTTTTTCCTGCTCCTCTTAGCATGATAAAGAAGATTCAAAGAGAGTGAGATGCCAGCTACTTTCATTCAGTCAGTAGCTTCAATCATTTCTGGACGTTTTTCAATGGTAAAAATCAATGAATATTGTAAATGCACAAACAGTAATTTCTCCACATTGCAAGGTGCAATTCTGAAATTTTTTGCTTTTTCCTGCTCCTCTTAGCATGATAAAGAAGATTCAAAGAGAGTGAGATGCCAGCTCCTTTCATTCAGTCAGTAGCTTCAAACATTTCTGGTATATGAATAACATGATGTTTTTCAATGGCAAAAATCAATGAATATTGTAAATGCACAAACAGTAATTTCTCCGCATTGCAAGGTGCAATTCTGAAATTTTTTGCTTTTTCCTGCTCCTCTTAGCATGATAAAGAAGATTCAAAGAGAGTGAGATGCCAGCTCCTTTCATTCAGTCAGTAGCTTCAATCATTTCTGGATGTTTTTCAATGGCAAAAATCAATGAATATTGTAAATGCACAAACAGTAATTTCTCCGCATTGCAAGGTGCAATTCTGAAATTTTTTGCTTTTTCCTGCTCCTCTTAGCATGATAAAGAAGATTCAAAGAGAGTGAGATGCCAGCTCCTTTCATTCAGTCAGTAGCTTCAATCATTTCTGGACGTTTTTCAGTGGCAAAAATCAATGAATATTGTAAATGCACAAACAGTAATTTCTCCGCATTGCAAGGTGCAATTCTGAAATTTTTTGCTTTTTCCTGCTCCTCTTAGCATGATAAAGAAGATTCAAAGAGAGTGAGATGCCAGCTCCTTTCATTCAGTCAGTACCTTCAATCATTTCTGGACGTTTTTCAATGGCAAAAATCAATGAATATTGTAAATGCACAAACAGTAATTTCTCCGCATTGCAAGGTGCAATTCTGAAATTTTTTGCTTTTTCCCGCTCCTCTTAGCATGATAAAGAAGATTCAAAGAGAGTGAGGTGCCAGCTCCTTTCATTCAGTCAGTAGCTTCAAACATTTCTGGTATATGAATAACATGTTTTTCAATGGCAAAAATCAATGAATATTGTAAATGCACAAACAGTAATTTCTCCGCATTGCAAGGTGCAATTCTGAAATTTTTTGATTTTTCCTGCTCCTCTTAGCATGATAAAGAAGATTCAAAGAGAGTGAGATGCCAGCTCCTTTCATTCAGTCAGTAGCTTCAATCATTTCTGGACGTTTTTCAATGGCAAAAATCAATGAAGATTGTAAATGCACAAACAGTAATTTCTCCGCATTGCAAGGTGCAATTCTGAAATTTTTTGCTTTTTCCTGCTCCTCTTAGCATGATAAAGAAGATTCAAAGAGAGTGAGATGCCAGCTCCTTTCATTCAGTCAGTAGCTTCAATCATTTCTGGACGTTTTTCAATGGCAAAAATCAATGAATATTGTAAATGCACAAACAGTAATTTCTCCGCATTGCAAGGTGCAATTCTGAAATTTTTTGCTTTTTCCTGCTCCTCTTAGCATGATAAAGAAGATTCAAAGAGAGTGAGATGCCAGCTCCTTTCATTCAGTCAGTAGCTTCAAACATTTCTTTTATATGAATAACATGATGTTTTTCAATGGCAAAAATCAATGAATATTGTAAATGCACAAACAGTAATTTCTCCGCATTGCAAGGTGCAAGTCTGAAATTTTTTGCTTTTTCCTGCTCCTCTTAGCATGATAAAGAAGATTCAAAGAGAGTGAGATGCCAGTTACTTTCATTCAGTCAGTAGCTTCAATCATTTCTGGACGTTTTTCAATGGTAAAAATCAATGAATATTGTAAATGCACAAACAGTAATTTCTCCACATTGCAAGGTGCAATTCTGAAATTTTTTGCTTTTTCCCGCTCCTCTTAGCATGATAAAGAAGATTCAAAGAGAGTGAGATGCCAGCTCCTTTCATTCAGTCAGTAGCTTCAAACATTTCTGGTATATGAATAACATGATGTTTTTCAAAGGCAAAAATCAATGAATATTGTAAATGCACAAACAGTAATTTCTCCGCATTGCAAGGTGCAATTCTGAAATTTTTTGCTTTTTCCTGCTCCTCTTAGCATGATAAAGAAGATTCAAAGAGAGTGAGATGCCAGCTCCTTTCATTCAGTCAGTAGCTTCAAACATTTCTGGTATATGAATAACATGATGTTTTTCAATGGCAAAAATCAATGAATATTGTAAATGCACAAACAGTAATTTCTCCGCATTGCAAGGTGCAATTCTGAAATTTTTTGCTTTTTCCTGCTCCTCTTAGCATGATAAAGAAGATTCAAAGAGAGTGAGATGCCAGCTCCTTTCATTCAGTCAGTAGCTTCAATCATTTCTGGATGTTTTTCAATGGCAAAAATCAATGAATATTGTAAATGCACAAACAGTAATTTCTCCGCATTGCAAGGTGCAATTCTGAAATTTTTTGCTTTTTCCTGCTCCTCTTAGCATGATAAAGAAGATTCAAAGAGAGTGAGATGTCAGCTCCTTTCATTCAGTCAGTAGCTTCAAACATTTCTGGTATATGAATAACATGATGTTTTTCAATGGCAAAAATCAATGAATATTGTAAATGCACAAACAGTAATTTCTCCGCATTGCAAGGTGCAATTCTGAAATTTTTTGCTTTTTCCTGCTCCTCTTAGCATGATAAAGAAGATTCAAAGAGAGTGAGATGCCAGCTCCTTTCATTCAGTCAGAAGCTACTGACTGAATGAAAGGAGCTGGCATCTCACTCTCTTTGAATCTTCTTTATCATGCTAGGATTAACAGGAAAAAGCAAAAAATTTCAGAATTGCACCTTGCAATGTGGAGATATTACTGTTTGTGCATTTACAATATTCATTGATTTTTGCCATTGAAAAACATCCAGAAATGTTTGAAGCTACTGACTGAATGAAAGGAGCTGGCATCTCACTCTCTTTGAATCTTTTTTATCATGCTAGGATTAGCAGGAAAAAGCAAAAAATTTCAGAATTGCACCTTGCAATGTGGAGATATTACTGTTTGTGCATTTACAATATTCATTGATTTTTGCCATTGAAAAACTTGTTTTTCATATACCAGAAATGTTTGAAGCTACTGACTGAATGAAAGGAGCTGGCATCTCACTCTCTTTGAATCTTCTTTATCATGCTAGGATTAGCAGGAAAAAGCAAAAAATTTCAGAATTGCACCTTGCAATGTGGAGATATTACTGTTTGTGCATTTACAATATTCATTGATTTTTGCCATTGAAAAACGTTTTTCATATACCAGAAATGTTTGAAGCTACTGACTGAATGAAAGGAGCTGGCATCTCACTCTCTTTGAATCTTCTTTATCATGCTAGGATTAACAGGAAAAAGCAAAAAATTTCAGAATTGCACCTTGCAATGTGGAGATATTACTGTTTGTGCATTTACAATATTCATTGATTTTTGCCATTGAAAAACGTCCAGAAATGTTTGAAGCTACTGACTGAATGAAAGGAGCTGGCATCTCACTCTCTTTGAATCTTCTTTATCATGCTAGGATTAACAGGAAAAAGCAAAAAATTTCAGAATTGCACCTTGCAATGTGGAGATATTACTGTTTGTGCATTTACAATATTCATTGATTTTTGCCATTGAAAAACGTCCAGAAATGTTTGAAGCTACTGACTGAATGAAAGGAGCTGGCATCTCACTCTCTTTGAATCTTCTTTATCATGCTAGGATTAGCAGGAAAAAGCAAAAAATTTCAGAATTGCACCTTGCAATGTGGAGATATTACTGTTTGTGCATTTACAATATTCATTGATTTTTGCCATTGAAAAACATGTTTTTCATATACCAGAAATGTTTGAAGCTACTGACTGAATGAAAGGAGCTGGCATCTCACTCTCTTTGAATCTTCTTTATCATGCTAGGATTAGCAGGAAAAAGCAAAAAATTTCAGAATTGCACCTTGCAATGTGGAGATATTACTGTTTGTGCATTTACAATATTCATTGATTTTTGCCATTGAAAAACATGTTTTTCATATACCAGAAATGTTTGAAGCTACTGACTGAATGAAAGGAGCTGGCATCTCACTCTCTTTGAATCTTCTTTATCATGCTAGGATTAACAGGAAAAAGCAAAAAATTTCAGAATTGCACCTTGCAATGTGGAGATATTACTGTTTGTGCATTTACAATATTCATTGATTTTTGCCATTGAAAAACGTCCAGAAATGTTTGAAGCTACTGACTGAATGAAAGGAGCTGGCATCTCACTCTCTTTGAATCTTCTTTATCATGCTAGGATTAACAGGAAAAAGCTAAAAATTTCAGAACTGCACCTTGCAATGTGGAGATATTACTGTTTGTGCATTTACAATATTCATTGATTTTTGCCATTGAAAAACATGTTTTTCATATACCAGAAATGTTTGAAGCTACTGACTGAATGAAAGGAGCTGGCATCTCACTCTCTTTGAATCTTCTTTATCATGCTAGGATTAGCAGGAAAAAGCAAAGAATTTCAGAATTGCACCTTGCAATGTGGAGATATTACTGTTTGTGCATTTACAATATTCATTGATTTTTGCCATTGAAAAACATGTTTTTCATATACCAGAAATGTTTGAAGCTACTGACTGAATGAAAGGAGCTGGCATCTCACTCTCTTTGAATCTTCTTTATCATGCTAGGATTAGCAGGAAAAAGCAAAAAATTTCAGAATTGCACCTTGCAATGTGGAGATATTACTGTTTGTGCATTTACAATATTCATTGATTTTTGCCATTGAAAAACATGTTTTTCATATACCAGAAATGTTTGAAGCTACTGACTGAATGAAAGGAGCTGGCATCTCACTCTCTTTGAATCTTCTTTATCATGCTAGGATTAACAGGAAAAAGCAAAAAATTTCAGAATTGCACCTTGCAATGTGGAGATATTACTGTTTGTGCATTTACAATATTCATTGATTTTTGCCATTGAAAAACGTCCAGAAATGTTTGAAGCTACTGACTGAATGAAAGGAGCTGGCATCTCACTCTCTTTGAATCTTCTTTATCATGCTAGGATTAGCAGGAAAAAGCAAAAAATTTCAGAATTGCACCTTGCAATGTGGAGATATTACTGTTTGTGCATTTACAATATTCATTGATTTTTGCCATTGAAAAACGTCCACAAATGTTTGAAGCTACTGACTGAATGAAAGGAGCTGGCATCTCACTCTCTTTGAATCTTCTTTATCATGCTAGGATTAACAGGAAAAAGCTAAAAATTTCAGAATTGCACCTTGCAATGTGGAGATATTACTGTTTGTGCATTTACAATATTCATTGATTTTTGCCATTGAAAAACATGTTTTTCATATACCAGAAATGTTTGAAGCTACTGACTGAATGAAAGGAGCTGGCATCTCACTCTCTTTGAATCTTCTTTATCATGCTAGGATTAGCAGGAAAAAGCAAAAAATTTCAGAATTGCACCTTGCAATGTGGAGATATTACTGTTTGTGCATTTACAATATTCATTGATTTTTGCCATTGAAAAACATGTGTTTTTCATATACCAGAAATGTTTGAAGCTACTGACTGAATGAAAGGAGCTGGCATCTCACTCTCTTTGAATCTTCTTTATCATGCTAGGATTAGCAGGAAAAAGCAAAAAATTTCAGAATTGCACCTTGCAATGTGGAGATATTACTGTTTGTGCATTTACAATATTCATTGATTTTTGCCATTGAAAAACATGTTTTTCATATACCAGAAATGTTTGAAGCTACTGACTGAATGAAAGGAGCTGGCATCTCACTCTCTTTGAATCTTCTTTATCATGCTAGGATTAACAGGAAAAAGCAAAAAATTTCAGAATTGCACCTTGCAATGTGGAGATATTACTGTTTGTGCATTTACAATATTCATTGATTTTTGCCATTGAAAAACGTCCAGAAATGTTTGAAGCTACTGACTGAATGAAAGGAGCTGGCATCTCACTCTCTTTGAATCTTCTTTATCATGCTAGGATTAGCAGGAAAAAGCAAAAAATTTCAGAATTGCACCTTGCAATGTGGAGATATTACTGTTTGTGCATTTACAATATTCATTGATTTTTGCCATTGAAAAACATGTTTTTCATATACCAGAAATGTTTGAAGCTACTGACTGAATGAAAGGAGCTGGCATCTCACTCTCTTTGAATCTTCTTTATCATGCTAGGATTAGCAGGAAAAAGCAAAAAATTTCAGAATTGCACCTTGCAATGTGGAGATATTACTGTTTGTGCATTTACAATATTCATTGATTTTTGCCATTGAAAAACGTTTTTCATATACCAGAAATGTTTGAAGCTACTGACTGAATGAAAGGAGCTGGCATCTCACTCTCTTTGAATCTTCTTTATCATGCTAGGATTAACAGGAAAAAGCAAAAAATTTCAGAATTGCACCTTGCAATGTGGAGATATTACTGTTTGTGCATTTACAATATTCATTGATTTTTGCCATTGAAAAACATCCAGAAATGTTTGAAGCTACTGACTGAATGAAAGGAGCTGGCATCTCACTCTCTTTGAATCTTTTTTATCATGCTAGGATTAGCAGGAAAAAGCAAAAAATTTCAGAATTGCACCTTGCAATGTGGAGATATTACTGTTTGTGCATTTACAATATTCATTGATTTTTGCCATTGAAAAACATCATGCTAAGAGGAGCAGGAAAAAGCAAAAAATTTCAGAATTGCACCTTGCAATGCGGAGAAATTACTGTTTGTGCATTTACAATATTCATTGATTTTTGCCATTGAAAAACATCATGTTATTCATATACCAGAAATGTTTGAAGCTACTGACTGAATGAAAGGAGCTGGCATCTCACTCTCTTTGAATCTTCTTTATCATGCTAAGTGGAGCAGGAAAAAGCAAAAAATTTCAGAATTGCACCTTGCAATGCGGAGAAATTACTGTTTGTGCATTTACAATATTCATTGATTTTTGCCATTGAAAAACGTCCAGAAATGATTGAAGCTACTGACTGAATGAAAGGAGCTGGCATCTCACTCTCTTTGAATCTTCTTTATCATGCTAAGAGGAGCAGGAAAAAGCAAAAAATTTCAGAATTGCACCTTGCAATGCGGAGAAATTACTGTTTGTGCATTTACAATATTCATTGATTTTTGCCATTGAAAAACGTCCAGAAATGATTGAAGCTACTGACTGAATGAAAGGAGCTGGCATCTCACTCTCTTTGAATCTTCTTTATCATGCTAAGAGGAGCAGGAAAAAGCAAAAAAATTCAGAATTGCACCTTGCAATGCGGAGAAATTACTGTTTGTGCATTTACAATATTCATTGATTTTTGCCATTGAAAAACATCATGTTATTCATATACCAGAAATGATTGAAGCTACTGACTGAATGAAAGGAGCTGGCATCTCACTCTCTTTGAATCTTCTTTTTCATGCTAAGAGGAGCAGGAAAAAGCAAAAAATTTCAGAATTGCATCTTGCAATGCGGAGAAATTACTGTTTGTGCATTTACAATATTCATTGATTTTTGCCATTGAAAAACATCCAGAAATGATTGAAGCCACTGACTGAATGAAAGGAGCTGGCATCTCACTCTCTTTGAATCTTCTTTATCATGCTAAGAGGAGCAGGAAAAAGCAAAAAATTTCAGAATTGCACCTTGCAATGCGGAGAAATTACTGCTTGTGCATTTACAATATTCATTGATTTTTGCCATTGAAAAACGTCCAGAAATGATTGAAGCTACTGACTGAATGAAAGGAGCTGGCATCTCACTCTCTTTGAATCTTCTTTATCATGCTAAGAGGAGCAGGAAAAAGCAAAAAATTTCAGAATTGCATCTTGCAATGCGGAGAAATTACTGTTTGTGCATTTACAATATTTATTGATTTTTGCCATTGAAACACGTCCAGAAATGTTTGAAGCTACTGACTGAATGAAAGGAGCTGGCATCTCACTCTCTTTGAATCTTCTTTATCATGATAGGATTAGCAGGAAAAAGCAAAAAATTTCAGAATTGCACCTTGCAATGTGGAGATATTACTGTTTGTGCATTTACAATATTCATTGATTTTTGCCATTGAAAAACGTCCAGAAATGTTTGAAGCTACTGACTGAATGAAAGGAGCTGGCATCTCACTCTCTTTGAATCTTCTTTATCATGCTAGGGTTAGCAGGAAAAAGCAAAAAATTTCAGAATTGCACCTTGCAATGTGGAGATATTACTGTTTGTGCATTTACAATATTCATTGATTTTTGCCATTGAAAAACGTCCAGAAATGTTTATACCAGAAATGTTTGAAGCTACTGACTGAATGAAAGGAGCTGGCATCTCACTCTCTTTGAATCTTATTTATCATGCTAAGAGGAGCAGGAAAAAGCAAAAAATTTCAGAATTGCACCTTGCAATGCGGAGAAATTACTGTTTGTGCATTTACAATATTCATTGATTTTTGCCATTGAAAAACATCATGTTATTCATATACCAGAAATGATTGAAGCTACTGACTGAATGAAAGGAGCTGGCATCTCACTCTCTTTGAATCTTCTTTATCATGCTAGGATTAGCAGGAAAAAGCAAAAAATTTCAGAATTGCACCTTGAAATGTGGAGATATTACTGTTTGTGCATTTACAATATTCATTGATTTTTGCCATTGAAAAACGTCCAGAAATGTTTGAAGCTACTGACTGAATGAAAGGAGCTGGCATCTCACTCTCTTTGAATCTTCTTTATCATGCTAGGATTAGCAGGAAAAAGCAAAAAATTTCAGAATTGCACCTTGCAATGTGGAGATATTACTGTTTGTGCATTTACAATATTCATTGATTTTTACCATTGAAAAACGTCCAGAAATGTTTGAAGCTACTGACTGAATGAAAGGAGCTGGCATCTCACTCTCTTTGAATCTTCTTTATCATGCTAGGAGTAGCAGGAAAAAGCAAAAAATTTCAGAATTGCACCTTGCAATGTGGAGATATTACAGTTTGTGCATTTACAATATTCATTGATTTTTTCCATTGAAAAACGTCCAGAAATGTTTGAAGCTACTGACTGAATGAAAGGAGCTGGCATCTCACTCTCTTTGAATCTTCTTTATCATGCTAGGATTAGCAGGAAAAAGCAAAAAATTTCAGAATTGCACCTTGCAATGTGGAGATATTACTGTTTGTGCATTTACAATATTCATTGATTTTTGCCATTGAAAAACATCATGTTATTCATATACCAGAAATGTTTGAAGCTACTGACTGAATGAAAGGAGCTGGCATCTCACTCTCTTTGAATCTTCTTTATCATGCTAGGATTAGCAGGAAAAAGCAAAAAATTTCAGAATTGCACCTTGCAATGTGGAGATATTACTGTTTGTGCATTTACAATATTCATTGATTTTTGCCATTGAAAAACGTCCAGAAATGTTTGAAGCTACTGACTGAATGAAAGGAGCTGGCATCTCACTCTATTTGAATCTTCTTTATCATGCTAGGATTAGCAGGAAAAAGCAAAAAATTTCAGAATTGCACCTTGCAATGTGGAGATATTACTGTTTGTGCATTTACAATATTCATTGATTTTTGCCATTGAAAAACGTCCAGAAATGTTTATACCAGAAATGTTTGAAGCTACTGACTGAATGAAAGGAGCTGGCATCTCACTCTATTTGAATCTTCTTTATTATGCTAAGAGGAGCAGGAAAAAGCAAAAAAATTCAGAATTGCACCTTGCAATGCGGAGAAATTACTGTTTGTGCATTTACAATATTCATTGATTTTTGCCATTGAAACACGTCCAGAAATGTTTGAAGCTACTGACTGAATGAAAGGAGCTGGCATCTCACTCTCTTTGAATCTTCTTTATCATGATAGGTTTAGCAGGAAAAAGCAAAAAATTTCAGAATTGCACCTTGCAATGTGGAGATATTACTGTTTGTGCATTTACAATATTCATTGATTTTTGCCATTGAAAAACGTCCAGAAATGTTTATACCAAAAATGTTTGAAGCTACTGACTGAATGAAAGGAGCTGGCATCTCACTCTCTTTGAATCTTCTTTATCATGCTAAGAGGAGCAGGAAAAAGCAAAAAAATTCAGAATTGCACCTTGCAATGCGGAGAAATTACTGTTTGTGCATTTACAATATTCATTGATTTTTGCCATTGAAAAACATCATGTTATTCATATACCAGAAATGATTGAAGCTACTGACTGAATGAAAGGAGCTGGCATCTCACTCTCTTTGAATCTTCTTTATCATGCTAGGATTAGCAGGAAAAAGCAAAAAATTTCAGAATTGCACCTTGCAATGTGGAGATATTACTGTTTGTGCATTTACAATATTCATTGATTTTTGCCATTGAAAAACGTCCAGAAATGTTTGAAGCTACTGACTGAATGAAAGGAGCTGGCATCTCACTCTCTTTGAATCTTCTTTATCATGCTAGGATTAGCAGGAAAAAGCAAAAAATTTCAGAATTGCACCTTGCAATGTGGAGATATTACTGTTTGTGCATTTACAATATTCATTGATTTTTGCCATTGAAAAACGTCCAGAAATGTTTGAAGCTACTGACTGAATGAAAGGAGCTGGCATATCACTCTCTTTTAATCTTCTTTATCATGCTAGGAGTAGCAGGAAAAAGCAAAAAATTTCAGAATTGCACCTTGCAATGTGGAGATATTACTGTTTGTGCATTTACAATATTCATTGATTTTTTCCATTGAAAAACGTCCAGAAATATTTGAAGCTACTGACTGAATGAAAGGAGCTGGCATCTCACTCTCTTTGAATCTTCTTTATCATGCTAGGATTAGCAGGAAAAAGCAAAAAATTTCAGAATTGCACCTTGCAATGTGGAGATATTACTGTTTGTGCATTTACAATATTCATTGATTTTTGCCATTGAAAAACGTCCAGAAATGTTTGAAGCTACTGACTGAATGAAAGGAGCTGGCATCTCACTCTATTTGAATCTTCTTTATCATGCTAGGATTAGCAGGAAAAAGCAAAAAATTTCAGAATTGCACCTTGCAATGTGGAGATATTACTGTTTGTGCATTTACAATATTCATTGATTTTTGCCATTGAAAAACGTCCAGAAATGTTTATACCAGAAATGTTTGAAGCTACTGACTGAATGAAAGGAGCTGGCATCTCACTCTCTTTGAATCTTCTTTATCATGCTAAGAGGAGCAGGAAAAAGCAAAAAAATTCAGAATTGCACCTTGCAATGCGGAGAAATTACTGTTTGTGCATTTACAATATTCATTGATTTTTGCCATTGAAAAACGTCCAGAAATGATTGAAACTACTGACTGAATGAAAGGAGCTGGCATCTCACTCTCTTTGAATCTTCTTTATCATGCTAAGAGGAGCAGGAAAAAGCAAAAAATTTCAGAATTGCACCTTGCAATGCGGAGAAATTACTGTTTGTGCATTTACAATATTCATTGATTTTTGCCATTGAAAAACGTCCAGAAATGATTGAAGCTACTGACTGAATGAAAGGAGCTGGCATCTCACTCTCTTTGAATCTTCTTTATCATGCTAAGAGGAGCAGGAAAAAGCAAAAAATTTCAGAATTGCACCTTGCAATGCGGAGAAATTACTGTTTGTGCATTTACAATATTCATTGATTTTTGCCATTGAAAAACATCATGTTATTCATACCCAGAAATGATTGAAGCTACTGACTGAATGAAAGGAGCTGGCATCTCACTCTCTTTGAATCTTCTTTATCATGCTAAGAGGAGCAGGAAAAAGCAAAAAATTTCAGAATTGCACCTTGCAATGCGGAGAAATTACTGTTTGTGCATTTACAATATTCATTGATTTTTGCCATTGAAAAACGTCCAGAAATGATTGAAGCTACTGACTGAATGAAAGGAGTTGGCATCTCACTCTCTTTGAATCTTCTTTACCATGCTAAGAGGAGCAGGAAAAAGCAAAAAATTTCAGAATTGCACCTTGCAATGCGGAGAAATTACTGTTTGTGCATTTACAATATTCATTGATTTTTGACATTGAAAAACATCATGTTATTCATATACCAGAAATAATTGAAGCTACTGACTGAATGAAAGGAGCTGGCATCTCACTCTCTTTGAATCTTCTTTATCATGCTAAGAGGAGCAGGAAAAAGCAAAAAATTTCAGAATTGCACCTTGCAATGCGGAGAAATTACTGTTTGTGCATTTACAATATTCATTGATTTTTGCCATTGAAAAACGTCCAGAAATGATTGAAGCTACTGACTGAATGAAAGGAGCTGGCATCTCACTCTCTTTGAATCTTCTTTATGATGCTAAGAGGAGCAGGAAAAAGCAAAAAATTTCAGAATTGCACCTTGCAATGCGGAGAAATTACTGTTTGTGCATTTACAATATTCATTGATTTTTGCCATTGAAAAACGTCCAGAAATGATTAAAGCTACTGACTGAATGAAAGGAGCTGGCATCTCACTCTCTTTGAATCTTCTTTATCATGCTAAGAGGAGCAGGAAAAAGCAAAAAATTTCAGAATTGCACCTTGCAATGCGGAGAAATTACTGTTTGTGCATTTACAATATTCATTGATTTTTGCCATTGAAAAACATCATGTTATTCATATACCAGAAATGATTGAAGCTACTGACTGAATGAAAGGAGCTGGCATCTCACTCTCTTTGAATCTTCTTTATCATGCTAAGAGGAGCAGGAAAAAGCAAAAAATTTCAGAATTGCACCTTGCAATGCGGAGAAATTACTGTTTGTGCATTTACAATATTCATTGATTTTTGCCATTGAAAAACGTCCAGAAATGATTGAAGCTACTGACTGAATGAAAGGAGCTGGCATCTCACTCTTTTTGAATCTTCTTTATCATGCTAAGAGGAGCAGGAAAAAGCAAAAAATTTCAGAATTGCACCTTGCAATGCGGAGAAATTACTGTTTGTGCATTTACAATATTCATTGATTTTTGCCATTGAAAAACGTCCAGAAATGATTGAAGCTACTGACTGAATGAAAGGAGCTGGCATCTCACTCTCTTTGAATCTTCTTTATCATGGTAAGAGGAGCAGGAAAAAGCAAAAAATTTCAGAATTGCAACTTGCAATGCGGAGAAATTACTGTTTGTGCATTTACAATATTCATTGATTTTTGCCATTGAAAAACGTCCAGAAATGATTGAAGCTACTGACTGAATGAAAGGAGCTGGCATCTCACTCTCTTTGAATCTTCTTTATCATGCTAAGAGGAGCAGGAAAAAGCAAAAAATTTCAGAATTGCACCTTGCAATGCGGAGAAATTACTGTTTGTGCATTTACAATATTCATTGATTTTTGCCATTGAAAAACGTCCAGAAATGATTGAAGCTACTGACTGAATGAAAGGAGCTGGCATCTCACTCTCTTTGAATCTTCTTTATCATGCTAAGAGGAGCAGGAAAAAGCAAAAAATTTCAGAATTGCAACTTGCAATGCGGAGAAATTACTGTTTGTGCATTTACAATATTCATTGATTTTTGCCATTGAAAAACATCATGTTATTCATATACCAGAAATGTTTGAAGCTACTGACTGAATGAAAGAAGCTGGCATCTCACTATCTTTGAATCTTCTTTATCATGCTAAGAGGAGCAGGAAAAAGCAAAAAATTTCAGAATTGCACCTTACAATGCGGAGAAATTACTGTTTGTGCATTTACAATATTCATTGATTTTTGCCATTGAAAAACGTCCAGAAATGATTGAAGCTACTGACTGAATGAAAGGAGCTGGCATCTCACTCTCTTTGAATCTTCTTTATCATGCTAAGAGGAGCAGGAAAAAGCAAAAAATTTCAGAATTGCACCTTGCAATGCGGAGAAATTACTGTTTGTGCATTTACAATATTCATTGATTTTTGCCATTGAAAAACGTCCAGAAATGTTTGAAGCTACTGACTGAATGAAAGGAGCTGGCATCTTACTCTCTTTGAATCTTCTTTATCATGCTAGGATTAGCAGGAAAAAGCAAAAAATTTCAGAATTGCACCTTGCAATGTGGAGATATTACTGTTTGTGCATTTACAATATTCATTGATTTTTGCCATTGAAAAACGTCCAGAAATGTTTGAAGCTACTGACTGAATGAAAGGAGCTGGCATCTCACTCTATTTGAATCTTCTTTATCATGCTAGGATTAGCAGGAAAAAGCAAAAAATTTCAGAATTGCACCTTGCAATGTGGAGATATTACTGTGTGTGCATTTACAATATTCATTGATTTTTGCCATTGAAAAACGTCCAGAAATGTTTATACCAGAAATGTTTGAAGCTACTGACTGAATGAAAGGAGCTGGCATCTCACTCTCTTTGAATCTTCTTTATCATGCTAAGAGGAGCAGGAAAAAGCAAAAAATTTCAGAATTGCACCTTGCAATGCGGAGAAATTACTGTTTGTGCATTTACAATATTCATTGATTTTTGCCATTGAAAAACGTCCAGAAATGATTGAAGCTACTGACTGAATGAAAGGAGCTGGCATCTCACTCTCTTTGAATCTTCTTTATCATGCTAAGAGGAGCAGGAAAAAGCAAAAAATTTCAGAATTGCACCTTGCAATGCGGAGAAATTACTGTTTGTGCATTTACAATATTCATTGATTTTTGCCATTGAAAAACATCATGTTATTCATATACCAGAAATGATTGAAGCTACTGACTGAATGAAAGGAGCTGGCATCTCACTCTCTTTGAATCTTCTTTATCATGCTAAGAGGAGCAGGAAAAAGCAAAAAATTTCAGAATTGCACCTTGCAATGCGGAGAAATTACTGTTTGTGCATTTACAATATTCATTGATTTTTGCCATTGAAAAACATCCAGAAATGATTGAAGCTACTGACTGAATGAAAGGAGCTGGCATCTCACTCTCTTTGAATCTTCTTTATCATGCTAAGAGGAGCAGGAAAAAGCAAAAAATTTCAGAATTGCACCTTGCAATGCGGAGAAATTACTGTTTGTGCATTTACAATATTCATTGATTTTTGCCATTGAAAAACGTCCAGAAATGATTGAAGCTACTGACTGAATGAAAGGAGCTGGCATCTCACTCTCTTTGAATCTTCTTTATCATGCTAAGAGGAGCAGGAAAAAGCAAAAAATTTCAGAATTGCAACTTGCAATGCGGAGAAATTACTGTTTGTGCATTTACAATATTCATTGATTTTTGCCATTGAAAAACATCATGTTATTCATATACCAGAAATGATTGAAGCTACTGACTGAATGAAAGGAGCTGGCATCTCACTCTCTTTGAATCTTCTTTATCATGCTAAGAGGAGCAGGAAAAAGCAAAAAATTTCAGAATTGCACCTTGCAATGCGGAGAAATTACTGTTTGTGCATTTACAATATTCATTGATTTTTGCCATTGAAAAACGTCCAGAAATGATTGAAGCTACTGACTGAATGAAAGGAGCTGGCATCTCACTCTCTTTGAATCTTCTTTATCATGCTAAGAGGAGCAGGAAAAAGCAAAAAATTTCAGAATTGCACCTTGCAATGCGGAGAAATTACTGTTTGTGCATTTACAATATTCATTGATTTTTGCCATTGAAAAACGTCCAGAAATGATTGAAGCTACTGACTGAATGAAAGGAGCTGGCATCTCACTCTCTTTGAATCTTCTTTATCATGCTAAGAGGAGCAGGAAAAAGCAAAAAATTTCAGAATTGCACCTTGCAATGCGGAGAAATTACTGTTTGTGCATTTACAATATTCATTGATTTTTGCCATTGAAAAACATCATGTTATTCATATCCCAGAAATGTTTAAAGCTACTGACTGAATGAAAGAAGCTGGCAACTCACTCTCTTTGAATCTTCTTTATCATGCTAAGAGGAGCAGGAAAAAGCAAAAAATTTCAGAATTGCAACTTGCAATGCGGAGAAATTACTGTTTGTGCATTTACAATATTCATTGATTTTTGCAATTGAAAAACGTCCAGAAATGATTGAAGCTACTGACTGAATGAAAGGAGCTGGCATCTCACTCTCTTTGAATCTTCTTTATCATGTTAAGAGGAGCAGGAAAAAGCAAAAAATTTCAGAATTGCACCTTGCAATGCGGAGAAATTACTGTTTGTGCATTTACAATATTCATTGATTTTTGCCATTGAAAAACGTCCAGAAATGATTGAAGCTACTGACTGAATGAAAGGAGCTGTTATCTCACTCTCTTTGAATCTTGTTTATCATGCTAAGAGGAGCAGGAAAAAGCAAAAAATTTCAGAATTGCACCTTGCAATGCGGAGAAATTACTGTTTGTGCATTTACAATATTCATTGATTTTTGCCATTGAAAAACATCATGTTATTCATATACCAGAAATGATTGAAGCTACTGACTGAATGAAAGGAGCTGGCATCTCACACTCTTTGAATCTTCTTTATCATGCTAAGAGGAGCAGGAAAAAGTAAAAAATTTCAGAATTGCACCTTGCAATGCGGAGAAATTACTGTTTGTGCATTTACAATATTCAATGATTTTTGCCATTGAAAAACGTCCAGAAATGATTGAAGCTACTGACTGAACGAAAGGAGCTGGCATCTCACTCTCTTTGAATCTTCTTTATCATGCTAAGAGGAGCAGGAAAAAGCAAAAAATTTCAGAATTGCACCTTGCAATGCGGAGAAATTACTGTTTGTGCATTTACAATATTCATTGATTTTTGCCATTGAAAAACATCATGTTATTCATATACCAGAAATGTTTGAAGCTACTGACTGAATGAAAGGAGCTGGCATCTCACTCTCTTTGAATCTTCTTCATAATGCTAAGAGGAGCAGGAAAAAGCAAAAAATTTCAGAATTGCACCTTGCAATGCGGAGAAATTACTGTTTGTGCATTTACAATATTCATTGATTTTTGCCATTGAAAAACGTCCAGAAATGATTGAAGCTACTGACTGAATGAAAGGAGCTGGCATCTCACTCTCTTTGAATCTTCTTTATCATGCTAAGATGAGCAGGAAAAAGCAAAAAATTTCAGAATTGCACCTTGCAATGCGGAGAAATTACTGTTTGTGCATTTACAATATTCATTGATTTTTGCCATTGAAAAACATCATGTTATTCATATACCAGAAATGTTTGAAGCTACTGACTGAATGAAAGGAGCTGGCATCTCACTCTCTTTGAATCTTCTTTATCATGCTAAGAGGAGCAGGAAAAAGCAAAAAATTTCAGAATTGCACCTTGCAATGCGGATAAATTACTGTTTGTGCATTTACAATATTCATTGATTTTTGCCATTGAAAAATGTCCAGAAATGATTGAAGCTACTGACTGAATGAAAGGAGCTGGCATCTCACTCTCTTTGAATCTTGTTTATCATGCTAAGAGGAGCAGGAAAAAGCAAAAAATTTCAGAATTGCACCTTGCAATGCGGAGAAATTACTGTTTGTGCATTTACAATATTCATTGATTTTTGCCATTGAAAAACGTCCAGAAATTATTGAAGCTACTGACTGAATGAAAGGAGCTGGCATCTCACTCTCTTTGAAACTTCTTTATCATGCTAAGAGGAGCAGGAAAAAGCAAAAATTTTCAGAATTGCACCTTGCAATGCGGAGAAATTACTGTTTGTGCATTTACAATATTCATTGATTTTTGCCATTGAAAAACGTCCAGAAATGATTGAAGCTACTGACTGAATGAAAGGAGCTGGCATCTCACTCTCTTTGAATCTTCTTTATCATGCTAAGAGGAGCAGGAAAAAGCAAAAAATTTCAGAATTGCACCTTGCAATGCGGAGAAATTACTGTTTGTGCATTTACAATATTCATTGATTTTTGCCATTGAAAAACATCATGTTATTCATATACCAGAAATGTTTGAAGCTACTGACTGAATGAAAGGAGCTGGCATCTCACTCTCTTTGAATCTTCTTTATCATGCTAAGAGGAGCAGGAAAAAGCAAAAAATTTCAGAATTGCACCTTGCAATGCGGAGAAATTACTGTTTGTGCATTTACAATATTCATTGATTTTTGCCATTGAAAAACATCATGTTATTCATATACCAGAAATGATTGAAGCTACTGACTGAATGAAAGGAGCTGGCATCTCACTCTCTTTGAATCTTCTTTATCATGCTAAGAGGAGCAGGATAAAGCAAAAAAATTCAGACTTGCACCTTGCAATGCGGATAAATTACTGTTTGTGCATTTACAATATTCATTGATTTTTGCCATTGAAAAACATCATGTTATTCATATACCAGAAATGTTTGAAGCTACTGACTGAATGAAAGGAGCTGGCATCTCACTCTCTTTGAATCTTCTTTATCATGCTAAGAGGAGCAGGAAAAAGCAAAAAATTTCAGACTTGCACCTTGCAATGCGGAGAAATTACTGTTTGTGCATTTACAATATTCATTGATTTTTGCCATTGAAAAACATCATGTTATTCATATACCAGAAATGTTTGAAGCTACTGACTGAATGAAAGGAGCTGGCATCTCACTCTCTTTGAATCTTCTTTATCATGCTAAGAGGAGCAGGAAAAAGCAAAAAATTTCAGAATTGCACCTTGCAATGCGGAGAAATTACTGTTTGTGCATTTACAATATTCATTGATTTTTGCCATTGAAAAACGTCCAGAAATGATTGAAGGTACTGACTGAATGAAAGGAGCTGGCATCTCACTCTCTTTGAATCTTCTTTATCATGCTAAGAGGAGCAGGAAAAAGCAAAAAATTTCAGAATTGCACCTTGCAATGCGGAGAAATTACTGTTTGTGCATTTACAATATTCATTGATTTTTGCCATTGAAAAACGTCCAGAAATGATTGAAGCTACTGACTGAATGAAAGGAGCTGGAATCTCACTCTCTCTGAATCTTCTTTATCATGCTAAGAGGAGCAGGAAAAAGCAAAAAATTTCAGAATTGCACCTTGCAATGCGGAGAAATTACAGTTTGTGCATTTACAATATTCATTGATTTTTGCCATTGAAAAACGTCCAGAAATGATTGAAGCTACTGACTGAATGAAAGGAGCTGGCATCTCACTCTCTTTGAATCTTCTTTATCATGCTAAGAGGAGCAGGAAAAAGCAAAAAATTTCAGAATTGCACCTTGCAATGCGGAGAAATTACTGTTTGTGCATTTACAATATTCGTTGATTTTTGCCATTGAAAAACGTCCAGAAATGATTGAAGCTACTGACTGAATGAAAGGAGCTGGCATCTCACTCTCTTTGAATCTTCTTTATCATGCTAAGAGGAGCAGGAAAAAGCAAAAAATTTCAGAATTGCACCTTGCAATGCGGAGAAATTACAGTTTGTGCATTTACAATATTCATTGATTTTTGCCATTGAAAAACGTCCAGAAATGATTGAAGCTACTGACTGAATGAAAGGAGCTGGCATTTCACTCTCTTTGAATCTTCTTTATCATGCTAAGAGGAGCAGGAAAAAGCAAAAAATTTCAGAATTGCACCTTGCAATGCGGAGAAATTACTGTTTGTGCATTTACAATATTCATTGATTTTTGCCTTGAAAAACATGTTATTCATATACCAGAAATGTTTGAAGCTCCTGACTGAATGAAAGGAGCTGGCACCTCACTCTCTTTGAATCTTCTTTATCATGCTAAGAGGAGCAGGAAAAAGCAAAAAATTTCAGAATTGCACCTTGCAATGCGGAGAAATTACTGTTTGTGCATTTACAATATTCATTGATTTTTGCCATTGAAAAACGTCCAGAAATGATTGAAGCTACTGACTGAATGAAAGGAGCTGGCATCTCACTCTCTTTGAATCTTCTTTATCATGCTAAGAGGAGCAGGAAAAAGCAAAAAATTTCAGAATTGCACCTTGCAATGCGGAGAAATTACTGTTTGTGCATTTACAATATTCATTGATTTTTGCCATTGAAAAATGTCCAGAAATGATTGAAGCTACTGACTGAATGAAAGGAGCTGGCATCTCACTCTCTTTGAATCTTCTTTATCATGCTAAGAGGAGCAGGAAAAAGCAAAAAATTTCAGAATTGCGCCTTGCAATGCGGAGAAATTACTGTTTGTGCATTTACAAAATTCATTGATTTTTGCCATTGAAAAACATCATGTTATTCATATACCAGAAATGATTGAAGCTACTGACTGAAGGAAAGGAGCTGGCATCTCACTCTCTTTGAATCTTCTTTATCATGCTAAGAGGAGCAGGAAAAAGCAAAAAATTTCAGAATTGCACCTTGCAATGCGGAGAAATTACTGTTTGTGCATTTACAATATTCATTGATTTTTGCCATTGAAAAACGTCCAGAAATGATTGAAGCTACTGACTGAATGAAAGGAGCTGGCATCTCACTCTCTTTGAATCTTCTTTATCATGCTAAGAGGAGCAGGAAAAAGTAAAAAATTTCAGAATTGCACCTTGCAATGCGGAGAAATTACTGTTTGTGCATTTACAATATTCAATGATTTTTGCCATTGAAAAACGTCCAGAATTGATTGAAGCTACTGACTGAATGAAAGGAGCTGGCATCTCACTCTCTTTGAATCTTGTTTATCATGCTAAGAGGAGCAGGAAAAAGCAAAAAATTTCAGACTTGCACCTTGCAATGCGGATAAATTACTGTTTGTGCATTTACAATATTCATTGATTTTTGCCATTGAAAAACATCATGTTATTCATATACCAGAAATGTTTGAAGCTACTGACTGAATGAAAGGAGCTGGCATCTCACTCTCTTTGAATCTTCTTTATCATGCTAAGAGGAGCAGGAAAAAGCAAAAAATTTCAGACTTGCACCTTGCAATGCGGAGAAATTACTGTTTGTGCATTTACAATATTCATTGATTTTTGCCATTGAAAAACATCATGTTATTCATATACCAGAAATGTTTGAAGCTACTGACTGAATGAAAGGAGCTGGCATCTCACTCTCTTTGAATCTTCTTTATCATGCTAAGAGGAGCAGGAAAAAGCAAAAAATTTCAGAATTGCACCTTGCAATGCGGAGAAATTACTGTTTGTGCATTTACAATATTCATTGATTTTTGCCATTGAAAAACGTCCAGAAATGATTGAAGGTACTGACTGAATGAAAGGAGCTGGCATCTCACTCTCTTTGAATCTTCTTTATCATGCTAAGAGGAGCAGGAAAAAGCAAAAAATTTCAGAATTGCACCTTGCAATGCGGAGAAATTACTGTTTGTGCATTTACAATATTCATTGATTTTTGCCATTGAAAAACGTCCAGAAATGATTGAAGCTACTGACTGAATGAAAGGAGCTGGAATCTCACTCTCTCTGAATCTTCTTTATCATGCTAAGAGGAGCAGGAAAAAGCAAAAAATTTCAGAATTGCACCTTGCAATGCGGAGAAATTACAGTTTGTGCATTTACAATATTCATTGATTTTTGCCATTGAAAAACGTCCAGAAATGATTGAAGCTACTGACTGAATGAAAGGAGCTGGCATCTCACTCTCTTTGAATCTTCTTTATCATGCTAAGAGGAGCAGGAAAAAGCAAAAAATTTCAGAATTGCACCTTGCAATGCGGAGAAATTACTGTTTGTGCATTTACAATATTCGTTGATTTTTGCCATTGAAAAACGTCCAGAAATGATTGAAGCTACTGACTGAATGAAAGGAGCTGGCATCTCACTCTCTTTGAATCTTCTTTATCATGCTAAGAGGAGCAGGAAAAAGCAAAAAATTTCAGAATTGCACCTTGCAATGCGGAGAAATTACAGTTTGTGCATTTACAATATTCATTGATTTTTGCCATTGAAAAACGTCCAGAAATGATTGAAGCTACTGACTGAATGAAAGGAGCTGGCATCTCACTCTCTTTGAATCTTCTTTATCATGCTAAGAGGAGCAGGAAAAAGCAAAAAATTTCAGAATTGCACCTTGCAATGCGGAGAAATTACTGTTTGTGCATTTACAATATTCATTGATTTTTGCCATTGAAAAACATGTTATTCATATACCAGAAATGTTTGAAGCTCCTGACTGAATGAAAGGAGCTGGCACCTCACTCTCTTTGAATCTTCTTTATCATGCTAAGAGGAGCAGGAAAAAGCAAAAAATTTCAGAATTGCACCTTGCAATGCGGAGAAATTACTGTTTGTGCATTTACAATATTCATTGATTTTTGCCATTGAAAAACGTCCAGAAATGATTGAAGCTACTGACTGAATGAAAGGAGCTGGCATCTCACTCTCTTTGAATCTTCTTTATCATGCTAAGAGGAGCAGGAAAAAGCAAAAAATTTCAGAATTGCACCTTGCAATGCGGAGAAATTACTGTTTGTGCATTTACAATATTCATTGATTTTTGCCATTGAAAAATGTCCAGAAATGATTGAAGCTACTGACTGAATGAAAGGAGCTGGCATCTCACTCTCTTTGAATCTTCTTTATCATGCTAAGAGGAGCAGGAAAAAGCAAAAAATTTCAGAATTGCGCCTTGCAATGCGGAGAAATTACTGTTTGTGCATTTACAAAATTCATTGATTTTTGCCATTGAAAAACATCATGTTATTCATATACCAGAAATGATTGAAGCTACTGACTGAAGGAAAGGAGCTGGCATCTCACTCTCTTTGAATCTTCTTTATCATGCTAAGAGGAGCAGGAAAAAGCAAAAAATTTCAGAATTGCACCTTGCAATGCGGAGAAATTACTGTTTGTGCATTTACAATATTCATTGATTTTTGCCATTGAAAAACGTCCAGAAATGATTGAAGCTACTGACTGAATGAAAGGAGCTGGCATCTCACTCTCTTTGAATCTTCTTTATCATGCTAAGAGGAGCAGGAAAAAGTAAAAAATTTCAGAATTGCACCTTGCAATGCGGAGAAATTACTGTTTGTGCATTTACAATATTCAATGATTTTTGCCATTGAAAAACGTCCAGAATTGATTGAAGCTACTGACTGAATGAAAGGAGCTGGCATCTCACTCTCTTTGAATCTTGTTTATCATGCTAAGAGGAGCAGGAAAAAGCAAAAAATTTCAGAATTGCACCTTGCAATGTGGAGAAATTACTGTTTGTGCATTTACAATATTCATTGATTTTTGCCATTGAAAAACGTCCAGAAATGATTGAAGCTACTGACTGAATGAAAGGAGCTGGCATCTCACTCTCTTTGAATCTTCTTTATCATGCTAAGAGGAGCAGGAAAAAGCAAAAAATTTCAGAATTGCACCTTGCAATGCGGAGAAATTACTGTTTGTGCATTTACAATATTCATTGATTTTTGCTATTGAAAAACATCATGTTATTCATATACCAGAAATGATTGAAGCTACTGACTGAATGAAAGGAGCTGGCATCTCACTCTCTTTGAATCTTCTTTATCATGCTAAGAGGAGCAGGAAAAAGCAAAAAATTTCAGAATTGCACCTTGCAATGCGGAGAAATTACAGTTTGTGCATTTACAATATTCATTGATTTTTGCCATTGAAAAACGTCCAGAAATGATTGAAGCTACTGACTGAATGAAAGGAGCTGGCATCTCACTCTCTTTGAATCTTCTTTATCATGCTAAGAGGAGCAGGAAAAAGCAAAAAATTTCAGAATTGCACCTTGCAATGCGGAGAAATTACTGTTTGTGCATTTACAATATTCATTGATTTTTGCCATTGAAAAACGTCCAGAAATGATTGAAGGTACTGACTGAATGAAAGGAGCTGGCATATCACTCTCTTTGAATCTTCTTTATCATGCTAAGAGGAGCAGGAAAAAGCAAAAAATTTCAGAATTGCACCTTGCAATGCGGAGAAATTACTGTTTGTGCATTTACAATATTCATTGATTTTTGCCATTGAAAAACGTCCAGAAATGATTGAAGCTACTGACTGAATGAAAGGAGCTGGCATCTCACTCTCTTTGAATCTTCTTTATCATGCTAAGAGGAGCAGGAAAAAGCAAAAAATTTCAGAATTGCACCTTGCAATGCGGAGAAATTACTGTTTGTGCATTTACAATATTCATTGATTTTTGCCATTGAAAAATGTCCAGAAATGATTGAAGCTACTGACTGAATGAAAGGAGCTGGCATCTCACTCTCTTTGAATCTTCTTTATCATGCTAAGAGGAGCAGGAAAAAGCAAAAAATTTCAGAATTGCGCCTTGCAATGCGGAGAAATTACTGTTTGTGCATTTACAAAATTCATTGATTTTTGCCATTGAAAAACATCATGTTATTCATATACCAGAAATGATTGAAGCTACTGACTGAAGGAAAGGAGCTGGCATCTCACTCTCTTTGAATCTTCTTTATCATGCTAAGAGGAGCAGGAAAAAGCAAAAAATTTCAGAATTGCACCTTGCAATGCGGAGAAATTACTGTTTGTGCATTTACAATATTCATTGATTTTTGCCATTGAAAAACATCCAGAAATGATTGTAGCTACTGACTGAATGAAAGGAGCTGGCATCTCACTCTCTTTGAATCTTCTTTATCATGCTAAGAGGAGCAGGAAAAAGCAAAAAATTTCAGAATTGCACCTTGCAATGCGGAGAAATTACTGTTTGTGCATTTACAATATTCATTGATTTTTGCGATTGAAAAACATCATGTTATTCATATACCAGAAATGATTGAAGCTACTGACTGAATGAAAGGAGCTGGCATCTCACTCTCTTTGAATCTTCTTTATCATACTAAGAGGAGCAGGAAAAAGTAAAAAATTTCAGAATTGCACCTTGCAATGCGGAGAAATTACTGTTTGTGCATTTACAATATTCAATGATTTTTGCCATTGAAAAACGTCCAGAAATGATTGAAGCTACTGACTGAATGAAAGGAGCTGGCATCTCACTCTCTTTGAATCTTGTTTATCATGCTAAGAGGAGCAGGAAAAAGCAAAAAATTTCAGAATTGCTCCTTGCAATGCGGAGAAATTACTGTTTGTGCATTTACAATATTCATTGATTTTTGCCATTGAAAAACGTCCAGAAATGATTGAAGCTACTGACTGAATGAAAGGAGCTGGCATCTCACTCTCTTTGAATCTTCTTTACCATGCTAAGAGGAGCAGGAAAAAGCAAAAAATTTCAGAATTGCACCTTGCAATGCGGAGAAATTACTGTTTGTGCATTTACAATATTCATTGATTTTTGCCATTGAAAAACATCATGTTATTCATATACCAGAAATGATTGAAGCTACTGACTGAATGAAAGGAGCTGGCATCTCACTCTCTTTGAATCTTCTTTATCATGCTAAGAGGAGCAGGAAAAAGCAAAAAATTTCAGAATTGCACCTTGCAATGCGGAGAAATTACTGTTTGTGCATTTAGAATATTCATTGATTTTTGCCATTGAAAAACGTCCAGAAATGATTGAAGCTACTGACTGAATGAAAGGAGATGGCATCTCACTCTCTTTGAATCTTGTTTATCATGCTAAGAGGAGCAGGAAAAAGCAAAAAATTTCAGAATTGCACCTTGCAATGCGGAGAAATTACTGTTTGTGCATTTACAATATTCATTGATTTTTGCCATTGAAAAATGTCCAGAAATGATTGAAGCTACTGACTGAATGAAAGGAGCTGGCATCTCACTCTCTTTGAATCTTCTTTATCATGCTAAGAGGAGCAGGAAAAAGCAAAAAATTTCAGAATTGCACCTTGCAATGCGGAGAAATTACTGTTTGTGCATTTACAATATTCATTGATTTTTGCTATTGAAAAACATCATGTTATTCATATACCAGAAATGATTGAAGCTACTGACAGAATGAAAGGAGCTGGCATCTCACTCTCTTTGAATCTTCTTTATCATGCTAAGAGGAGCAGGAAAAAGCAAAAAATTTCAGAATTGCACCTTGCAATGCGGAGAAATTACAGTTTGTGCATTTACAATATTCATTGATTTTTGCCATTGAAAAACGTCCAGAAATGATTGAAGCTACTGACTGAATGAAAGGAGCTGGCATCTCACTCTCTTTGAATCTTCTTTATCATGCTAGGATTAGCAGGAAAAAGCAAAAAATTTCAGAATTGCACCTTGCAATGTGGAGATATTACTGTTTGTGCATTTACAATATTCATTGATTTTTGCCATTGAAAAACATGTTTTTCATATACCAGAAATGTTTGAAGCTACTGACTGAATGAAAGGAGCTGGCATCTCACTCTCTTTGAATCTTCTTTATCATGCTAGGATTAACAGGAAAAAGCAAAAAATTTCAGAATTTCACCTTGCAATGTGGAGATATTACTGTTTGTGCATTTACAATATTCATTGATTTTTGCCATTGAAAAACATGTTTTTCATATACCAGAAATGTTTGAAGCTACTGACTGAATGAAAGGAGCTGGCATCTCACTCTCTTTGAATCTTCTTTATCATGCTAGGATTAACAGGAAAAAGCAAAAAATTTCAGAATTGCACCTTGCAATGTGGAGATATTACTGTTTGTGCATTTACAATATTCATTGATTTTTGCCATTAAAAAATGTCCAGAAATGATTGAAGCTACTGACTGAATGAAAGGAGCTGGCATCTCACTCTCTTTGAATCTTCTTTATCATGCTAGGATTAGCAGGAAAAAGCAAAAAATTTCAGAATTGCACCTTGCAATGTGGAGATATTACTGTTTGTGCATTTACAATATTCATTGATTTTTGCCATTGAAAAACATGTTTTTCATATACCAGAAATGTTTGAAGCTACTGACTGAATGAAAGGAGCTGGCATCTCACTCTCTTTGAATCTTCTTTATCATGCTAGGATTAACAGGAAAAAGCAAAAAATTTCAGAATTGCACCTTGCAATGTGGAGATATTACTGTTTGTGCATTTACAATATTCATTGATTTTTGCCATTGAAAAACGTCCAGAAATGTTTGAAGCTACTGACTGAATGAAAGGAGCTGGCATCTCACTCTCTTTGAATCTTCTTTATCATGCTAGGATTAGCAGGAAAAAGCAAAAAATTTCAGAATTGCACCTTGCAATGTGGAGATATTACTGTTTGTGCATTTACAATACTCATTGATTTTTGCCATTGAAAAACATGTTTTTCATAAACCAGAAATGTTTGAAGCTACTGACTGAATGAAAGGAGCTGGCATCTCACTCTCTTTAAATCTTCTTTATCATGCTAGGATTAGCAGGAAAAAGCAAAAAATTTCAGAATTGCACCTTGCAATGTGGAGATATTACTGTTTGTGCATTTACAATATTCATTGATTTTTGCCATTGAAAAACGTTTTTCATATACCAGAAATGTTTGAAGCTACTGACTGAATGAAAGGAGCTGGCATCTCACTCTCTTTGAATCTTCTTTATCATGCTAGGATTAACAGGAAAAAGCAAAAAATTTCAGAATTGCACCTTGCAATGTGGAGATATTACTGTTTGTGCATTTACAATATTCATTGATTTTTGCCATTGAAAAACGTCCAGAAATGTTTGAAGCTACTGACTGAATGAAAGGAGCTGGCATCTCACTCTCTTTGAATCTTCTTTATCATGCTAGGATTAACAGGAAAAAGCTAAAAATTTCAGAATTGCACCTTGCAATGTGGAGATATTACTGTTTGTGCATTTACAATATTCATTGATTTTTGCCATTGAAAAACATGTTTTTCATATACCAGAAATGTTTGAAGCTACTGACTGAATGAAAGGAGCTGGCATCTCACTCTCTTTGAATCTTCTTTATCATGCTAGGATTAGCAGGAAAAAGCAAAAAATTTCAGAATTGCACCTTGCAATGTGGAGATATTACTGTTTGTGCATTTACAATATTCATTGATTTTTGCCATTGAAAAACATGTGTTTTTCATATACCAGAAATGTTTGAAGCTACTGACTGAATGAAAGGAGCTGGCATCTCACTCTCTTTGAATCTTCTTTATCATGCTAGGATTAGCAGGAAAAAGCAAAAAATTTCAGAATTGCACCTTGCAATGTGGAGATATTACTGTTTGTGCATTTACAATATTCATTGATTTTTGCCATTGAAAAACATGTTTTTCATATACCAGAAATGTTTGAAGCTACTGACTGAATGAAAGGAGCTGGCATCTCACTCTCTTTGAATCTTCTTTATCATGCTAGGATTAACAGGAAAAAGCAAAAAAATTCAGAATTGCACCTTGCAATGTGGAGATATTACTGTTTGTGCATTTACAATATTCATTGATTTTTGCCATTGAAAAACGTCCAGAAATGTTTGAAGCTACTGACTGAATGAAAGGAGCTGGCATCTCACTCTCTTTGAATCTTCTTTATCATGCTAGGATTAGCAGGAAAAAGCAAAAAATTTCAGAATTGCACCTTGCAATGTGGAGATATTACTGTTTGTGCATTTACAATATTCATTGATTTTTGCCATTGAAAAACATGTTTTTCATATACCAGAAATGTTTGAAGCTACTGACTGAATGAAAGGAGCTGGCATGTCACTCTCTTTGAATCTTCTTTATCATGCTAGGATTAACAGGAAAAAGCAAAAAATTTCAGAATTGCACCTTGCAATGTGGAGATATTACTGTTTGTGCATTTACAATATTCATTGATTTTTGCCATTGAAAAACATGTTTTTCATATACCAGAAATGTTTGAAGCTACTGACTGAATGAAAGGAGCTGGCATCTCACTCTCTTTGAATCTTCTTTATCATGCTAGGATTAACAGGAAAAAGCAAAAAATTTCAGAATTGCACCTTGCAATGTGGAGATATTACTGTTTGTGCATTTACAATATTCATTGATTTTTGCCATTGAAAAACGTCCAGAAATGTTTGAAGCTACTGACTGAATGAAAGGAGCTGGCATCTCACTCTCTTTGAATCTTCTTTATCATGCTAGGATTAACAGGAAAAAGCAAAAAATTTCAGAATTGCACCTTGCAATGTGGAGATATTACTGTTTGTGCATTTACAATATTCATTGATTTTTGCCATTGAAAAACATGTTTTTCATATACCAGAAATGTTTGAAGCTACTGACTGAATGAAAGGAGCTGGCATCTCACTCTCTTTGAATCTTCTTTATCATGCTAGGATTAACAGGAAAAAGCAAAAAATTTCAGAATTGCACCTTGCAATGTGGAGATATTACTGTTTGTGCATTTACAATATTCATTGATTTTTGCCATTGAAAAACGTCCAGAAATGTTTGAAGCTACTGACTGAATGAAAGGAGCTGGCATCTCACTCTCTTTGAATCTTCTTTATCATGCTAGGATTAACAGGAAAAAGCAAAAAATTTCAGAATTGCACCTTGCAATGTGGAGATATTACTGTTTGTGCATTTACAATATTCATTGATTTTTGCCATTGAAAAACGTCCAGAAATGTTTGAAGCTACTGACTGAATGAAAGGAGCTGGCATCTCACTCTCTTTGAATCTTCTTTATCATGCTAGGATTAGCAGGAAAAAGCAAAAAATTTCAGAATTGCACCTTGCAATGTGGAGATATTACTGTTTGTGCATTTACAATATTCATTGATTTTTGCCATTGAAAAACATGTTTTTCATATACCAGAAATGTTTGAAGCTACTGACTGAATGAAAGGAGCTGGCATCTCACTCCCTTTGAATCTTCTTTATCATGCTAGGATTAGCAGGAAAAAGCAAAAAATTTCAGAATTGCACCTTGCAATGTGGAGATATTACTGTTTGTGCATTTACAATATTCATTGATTTTTGCCATTGAAAAACATGTTTTTCATATACCAGAAATGTTTGAAGCTACTGACTGAATGAAAGGAGCTGGCATCTCACTCTCTTTGAATCTTCTTTATCATGCTAGGATTAACAGGAAAAAGCAAAAAATTTCAGAATTGCACCTTGCAATGTGGAGATATTACTGTTTGTGCATTTACAATATTCATTGATTTTTGCCATTGAAAAACATGTTTTTCATATACCAGAAATGTTTGAAGCTACTGACTGAATGAAAGGAGCTGGCATCTCACTCTCTTTGAATCTTCTTTATCATGCTAGGATTAACAGGAAAAAGCAAAAAATTTCAGAATTGCACCTTGCAATGTGGAGATATTACTGTTTGTGCATTTACAATATTCATTGATTTTTGCCATTGAAAAACGTCCAGAAATGTTTGAAGCTACTGACTGAATGAAAGGAGCTGGCATCTCACTCTCTTTGAATCTTCTTTATCATGCTAGGATTAGCAGGAAAAAGCAAAAAATTTCAGAATTGCACCTTGCAATGTGGAGATATTACTGTTTGTGCATTTACAATATTCATTGATTTTTGCCATTGAAAAACATGTTTTTCATATACCAGAAATGTTTGAAGCTACTGACTGAATGAAAGGAGCTGGCATGTCACTCTCTTTGAATCTTCTTTATCATGCTAGGATTAACAGGAAAAAGCAAAAAATTTCAGAATTGCACCTTGCAATGTGGAGATATTACTGTTTGTGCATTTACAATATTCATTGATTTTTGCCATTGAAAAACATGTTTTTCATATACCAGAAATGTTTGAAGCTACTGACTGAATGAAAGGAGCTGGCATCTCACTCTCTTTGAATCTTCTTTATCATGCTAGGATTAACAGGAAAAAGCAAAAAATTTCAGAATTGCACCTTGCAATGTGGAGATATTACTGTTTGTGCATTTACAATATTCATTGATTTTTGCCATTGAAAAACGTCCAGAAATGTTTGAAGCTACTGACTGAATGAAAGGAGCTGGCATCTCACTCTCTTTGAATCTTCTTTATCATGCTAGGATTAGCAGGAAAAAGCAAAAAATTTCAGAATTGCACCTTGCAATGTGGAGATATTACTGTTTGTGCATTTACAATATTCATTGGTTTTTGCCATTGAAAAACATGTTTTTCATATACCAGAAATGTTTGAAGCTACTGACTGAATGAAAGGAGCTGGCATCTCACTCTCTTTGAATCTTCTTTATCATGCTAGGATTAGCAGGAAAAAGCAAAAAATTTCAGAATTGCACCTTGCAATGTGGAGATATTACTGTTTGTGCATTTACAATATTCATTGATTTTTGCCATTGAAAAACATGTTTTTCATATACCAGAAATGTTTGAAGCTACTGACTGAATGAAAGGAGCTGGCATCTCACTCTCTTTGAATCTTCTTTATTATGCTAGGATTAACAGGAAAAAGCAAAAAATTTCAGAATTGCACCTTGCAATGTGGAGATATTACTGTTTGTGCATTTACAATATTCATTGATTTTTGCCATTGAAAAACATGTTTTTCATATACCAGAAATGTTTGAAGCTACTGACTGAATGAAAGGAGCTGGCATCTCACTCTCTTTGAATCTTCTTTATCATGCTAAGAGGAGCAGGAAAAAGCAAAAAATTTCAGAATTGCACCTTGCAATGCGGAGAAATTACTGTTTGTGCATTTACAATATTCATTGATTTTTGCCATTGAAAAACGTCCAGAAATGATTGAAGCTACTGACTGAATGAAAGGAGCTGTCATCTCACTCTCTTTGAATCTTCTTTATCATGCTAAGAGGAGCAGGAAAAAGCAAAAAATTTCAGAATTGCACCTTGCAATGCGGAGAAATTACTGTTTGTGCATTTACAATATTCATTGATTTTTGCCATTGAAAAATGTCCAGAAATGATTGAAGCTACTGACTGAATGAAAGGAGCTGGCATCTCACTCTCTTTGAATCTTCTTTATCATGCTAGGATTAGCAGGAAAAAGCAAAAAATTTCAGAATTGCACCTTGCAATGTGGAGATATTACTGTTTGTGCATTTACAATATTCATTGATTTTTGCCATTGAAAAACATGTTTTTCATATACCAGAAATGTTTGAAGCTACTGACTGAATGAAAGGAGCTGGCATCTCACTCTCTTTGAATCTTCTTTATCATGCTAGGATTAACAGGAAAAAAAAAAAATTTCAGAATTTCACCTTGCAATGTGGAGATATTACTGTTTGTGCATTTACAATATTCATTGATTTTTGCCATTGAAAAACATGTTTTTCATATACCAGAAATGTTTGAAGCTACTGACTGAATGAAAGGAGCTGGCATCTCACTCTCTTTGAATCTTCTTTATCATGCTAGGATTAACAGGAAAAAGCAAAAAATTTCAGAATTGCACCTTGCAATTTGGAGATATTACTGTTTGTGCATTTACAATATTCATTGATTTTTGCCATTGAAAAACGTCCAGAAATGTTTGAAGCTACTGACTGAAAGAAAGGAGCTGGCATCTCACTCTCTTTGAATCTTCTTTATCATGCTAGGATTAGCAGGAAAAAGCAAAAAATTTCAGAATTGCACCTTGCAATGTGGAGATATTACTGTTTGTGCATTTAAAATATTCATTGATTTTTGCCATTGAAAAACATGTTTTTCATATACCAGAAATGTTTGAAGCTACTGACTGAATGAAAGGAGCTGGCATCTCACTCTCTTTGAATCTTCTTTATCATGCTAGGATTAACAGGAAAAAGCAAAAAATTTCAGAATTGCACCTTGCAATGTGGAGATATTACTGTTTGTGCATTTACAATATTCATTGATTTTTGCCATTGAAAAACATGTTTTTCATATACCAGAAATGTTTGAAGCTACTGACTGAATGAAAGGAGCTGGCATCTCACTCTCTTTGAATCTTCTTTATCATGCTAGGATTAACAGGAAAAAGCAAAAAATTTCAGAATTGCACCTTGCAATGTGGAGATATTACTGTTTGTGCATTTACAATATTCATTGATTTTTGCCATTGAAAAACGTCCAGAAATGTTTGAAGCTACTGACTGAATGAAAGGAGCTGGCATCTCACTCTCTTTGAATCTTCTTTATCATGCTAGGATTAACAGGAAAAAGCAAAAAATTTCAGAATTGCACCTTGCAATGTGGAGATATTACTGTTTGTGCATTTACAATATTCATTGATTTTTGCCATTGAAAAACGTCCAGAAATGTTTGAAGCTACTGACTGAATGAAAGGAGCTGGCATCTCACTCTCTTTGAATCTTCTTTATCATGCTAGGATTAGCAGGAAAAAGCAAAAAATTTCAGAATTGCACCTTGCAATGTGGAGATATTACTGTTTGTGCATTTACAATATTCATTGATTTTTGCCATTGAAAAACATGTTTTTCATATACCAGAAATGTTTGAAGCTACTGACTGAATGAAAGGAGCTGGCATCTCACTCTCTTTGAATCTTCTTTATCATGCTAGGATTAGCAGGAAAAAGCAAAAAATTTCAGAATTGCACCTTGCAATGTGGAGATATTACTGTTTGTGCATTTACAATATTCATTGATTTTTGCCATTGAAAAACATGTTTTTCATATACCAGAAATGTTTGAAGCTACTGACTGAATGAAAGGAGCTGGCATCTCACTCTCTTTGAATCTTCTTTATCATGCTAGGATTAACAGGAAAAAGCAAAAAATTTCAGAATTGCACCTTGCAATGTGGAGATATTACTGTTTGTGCATTTACAATATTCATTGATTTTTGCCATTGAAAAACGTCCAGAAATGTTTGAAGCTACTGACTGAATGAAAGGAGCTGGCATCTCACTCTCTTTGAATCTTCTTTATCATGCTAGGATTAACAGGAAAAAGCTAAAAATTTCAGAATTGCACCTTGCAATGTGGAGATATTACTGTTTGTGCATTTACAATATTCATTGATTTTTGCCATTGAAAAACATGTTTTTCATATACCAGAAATGTTTGAAGCTACTGACTGAATGAAAGGAGCTGGCATCTCACTCTCTTTGAATCTTCTTTATCATGCTAGGATTAGCAGGAAAAAGCAAAGAATTGCAGAATTGCACCTTGCAATGTGGAGATATTACTGTTTGTGCATTTACAATATTCATTGATTTTTGCCATTGAAAAACATGTTTTTCATATACCAGAAATGTTTGAAGCTACTGACTGAATGAAAGGAGCTGGCATCTCACTCTCTTTGAATCTTCTTTATCATGCTAAGAGGAGCAGGAAAAAGCAAAAAATTTCAGAATTGCACCTTGCAATGCGGAGAAATTACTGTTTGTGCATTTACAATATTCATTGATTTTTGCCATTGAAAAACGTCCAGAAATGATTGAAGCTACTGACTGAATGAAAGGAGCTGTCATCTCACTCTCTTTGAATCTTCTTTATCATGCTAAGAGGAGCAGGAAAAAGCAAAAAATTTCAGATTTGCACCTTGCAATGCGGAGAAATTACTGTTTGTGCATTTACAATATTCATTGATTTTTGCCATTGAAAAATGTCCAGAAATGATTGAAGCTACTGACTGAATGAAAGGAGCTGGCATCTCACTCTCTTTGAATCTTCTTTATCATGCTAGGATTAGCAGGAAAAAGCAAAAAATTTCAGAATTGCACCTTGCAATGTGGAGATATTACTGTTTGTGCATTTACAATATTCATTGATTTTTGCCATTGAAAAACATGTTTTTCATATACCAGAAATGTTTGAAGCTACTGACTGAATGAAAGGAGCTGGCATCTCACTCTCTTTGAATCTTCTTTATCATGCTAGGATTAGCAGGAAAAAGCAAAAAATTTCAGAATTGCACCTTGCAATGTGGAGATATTACTGTTTGTGCATTTACAATATTCATTGATTTTTGCCATTGAAAAACGTTTTTCATATACCAGAAATGTTTGAAGCTACTGACTGAATGAAAGGAGCTGGCATCTCACTCTCTTTGAATCTTGTTTATCATGCTAGGATTAACAGGAAAAAGCAAAAAATTTCAGAATTGCACCTTGCAATGTGGAGATATTACTGTTTGTGCATTTACAATATTCATTGATTTTTGCCATTGAAAAACGTCCAGAAATGTTTGAAGCTACTGACTGAATGAAAGGAGCTGGCATCTCACTCTCTTTGAATCTTCTTTATCATGCTAGGATTAACAGGAAAAAGCTAAAAATTTCAGAATTGCACCTTGCAATGTGGAGATATTACTGTTTGTGCATTTACAATATTCATTGATTTTTGCCATTGAAAAACATGTTTTTCATATACCAGAAATGTTTGAAGCTACTGACTGAATGAAAGGAGCTGGCATCTCACTCTCTTTGAATCTTCTTTATCATGCTAGGATTAGCAGGAAAAAGCAAAAAATTTCAGAATTGCACCTTGCAATGTGGAGATATTACTGTTTGTGCATTTACAATATTCATTGATTTTTGCCATTGAAAAACATGTGTTTTTCATATACCAGAAATGTTTGAAGCTACTGACTGAATGAAAGGAGCTGGCATCTCACTCTCTTTGAATCTTCTTTATCATGCTAGGATTAGCAGGAAAAAGCAAAAAATTTCAGAATTGCACCTTGCAATGTGGAGATATTACTGTTTGTGCATTTACAATATTCATTGATTTTTGCCATTGAAAAACATGTTTTTCATATACCAGAAATGTTTGAAGCTACTGACTGAATGAAAGGAGCTGGCATCTCACTCTCTTTGAATCTTCTTTATCATGCTAGGATTAACAGGAAAAAGCAAAAAATTTCAGAATTGCACCTTGCAATGTGGAGATATTACTGTTTGTGCATTTACAATATTCATTGATTTTTGCCATTGAAAAACGTCCAGAAATGTTTGAAGCTACTGACTGAATGAAAGGAGCTGGCATCTCACTCTCTTTGAATCTTCTTTATCATGCTAGGATTAACAGGAAAAAGCTAAAAATTTCAGAATTGCACCTTGCAATGTGGAGATATTACTGTTTGTGCATTTACAATATTCATTGATTTTTGCCATTGAAAAACATGTTTTTCATATACCAGAAATGTTTGAAGCTACTGACTGAATGAAAGGAGCTGGCATCTCACTCTCTTTGAATCTTCTTTATCATGCTAGGATTAGCAGGAAAAAGCAAAGAATTTCAGAATTGCACCTTGCAATGTGGAGATATTACTGTTTGTGCATTTACAATATTCATTGATTTTTGCCATTGAAAAACATGTTTTTCATATACCAGAAATGTTTGAAGCTACTGACTGAATGAAAGGAGCTGGCATCTCACTCTCTTTGAATCTTCTTTATCATGCTAAGAGGAGCAGGAAAAAGCAAAAAATTTCAGAATTGCACCTTGCAATGCGGAGAAATTACTGTTTGTGCATTTACAATATTCATTGATTTTTGCCATTGAAAAACGTCCAGAAATGATTGAAGCTACTGACTGAATGAAAGGAGCTGGCATCTCACTCTCTTTGAATCTTCTTTATCATGCTAGGATTAGCAGGAAAAAGCAAAAAATTTCAGAATTGCACCTTGCAATGTGGAGATATTACTGTTTGTGCATTTACAATATTCATTGATTTTTGCCATTGAAAAACATGTTTTTCATATACCAGAAATGTTTGAAGCTACTGACTGAATGAAAGGAGCTGGCATCTCACTCTCTTTGAATCTTCTTTATCATGCTAGGATTAGCAGGAAAAAGCAAAAAATTTCAGAATTGCACCTTGCAATGTGGAGATATTACTGTTTGTGCATTTACAATATTCATTGATTTTTGCCATTGAAAAACATGTGTTTTTCATATACCAGAAATGTTTGAAGCTACTGACTGAATGAAAGGAGCTGGCATCTCACTCTCTTTGAATCTTCTTTATCATGCTAGGATTAGCAGGAAAAAGCAAAAAATTTCAGAATTGCACCTTGCAATGTGGAGATATTACTGTTTGTGCATTTACAATATTCATTGATTTTTGCCATTGAAAAACATGTTTTTCATATACCAGAAATGTTTGAAGCTACTGACTGAATGAAAGGAGCTGGCATCTCACTCTCTTTGAATCTTCTTTATCATGCTAGGATTAACAGGAAAAAGCAAAAAATTTCAGAATTGCACCTTGCAATGTGGAGATATTACTGTTTGTGCATTTACAATATTCATTGATTTTTGCCATTGAAAAACGTCCAGAAATGTTTGAAGCTACTGACTGAATGAAAGGAGCTGGCATCTCACTCTCTTTGAATCTTCTTTATCATGCTAGGATTAGCAGGAAAAAGCAAAAAATTTCAGAATTGCACCTTGCAATGTGGAGATATTACTGTTTGTGCATTTACAATATTCATTGATTTTTGCCATTGAAAAACATGTTTTTCATATACCAGAAATGTTTGAAGCTACTGACTGAATGAAAGGAGCTGGCATCTCACTCTCTTTGAATCTTCTTTATCATGCTAGGATTAACAGGAAAAAGCAAAAAATTTCAGAATTGCACCTTGCAATGTGGAGATATTACTGTTTGTGCATTTACAATATTCATTGATTTTTGCCATTGAAAAACGTCCAGAAATGTTTGAAGCTACTGACTGAATGAAAGGAGCTGGCATCTCACTCTCTTTGAATCTTCTTTATCATGCTAGGATTAACAGGAAAAAGCTAAAAATTTCAGAATTGCACCTTGCAATGTGGAGATATTACTGTTTGTGCATTTACAATATTCATTGATTTTTGCCATTGAAAAACATGTTTTTCATATACCAGAAATGTTTGAAGCTACTGACTGAATGAAAGGAGCTGGCATCTCACTCACTTTGAATCTTCTTTATCATGCTAGGATTAGCAGGAAAAAGCAAAGAATTTCAGAATTGCACCTTGCAATGTGGAGATATTACTGTTTGTGCATTTACAATATTCATTGATTTTTGCCATTGAAAAACATGTTTTTCATATACCAGAAATGTTTGAAGCTACTGACTGAATGAAAGGAGCTGGCATCTCACTCTCTTTGAATCTTCTTTATCATGCTAAGAGGAGCAGGAAAAAGCAAAAAATTTCAGAATTGCACCTTGCAATGCGGAGAAATTACTGTTTGTGCATTTACAATATTCATTGATTTTTGCCATTGAAAAACGTCCAGAAATGATTGAAGCTACTGACTGAATGAAAGGAGCTGTCATCTCACTCTCTTTGAATCTTCTTTATCATGCTAAGAGGAGCAGGAAAAAGCAAAAAATTTCAGAATTGCACCTTGCAATGCGGAGAAATTACTGTTTGTGCATTTACAATATTCATTGATTTTTGCCATTGAAAAATGTCCAGAAATGATTGAAGCTACTGACTGAATGAAAGGAGCTGGCATCTCACTCTCTTTGAATCTTCTTTATCATGCTAGGATTAGCAGGAAAAAGCAAAAAATTTCAGAATTGCACCTTGCAATGTGGAGATATTACTGTTTGTGCATTTACAATATTCATTGATTTTTGCCATTGAAAAACATGTTTTTCATATACCAGAAATGTTTGAAGCTACTGACTGAATGAAAGGAGCTGGCATCTCACTCTCTTTGAATCTTCTTTATCATGCTAGGATTAACAGGAAAAAGCAAAAAATTTCAGAATTTCACCTTGCAATGTGGAGATATTACTGTTTGTGCATTTACAATATTCATTGATTTTTGCCATTGAAAAACATGTTTTTCATATACCAGAAATGTTTGAAGCTACTGACTGAATGAAAGGAGCTGGCATCTCACTCTCTTTGAATCTTCTTTATCATGCTAGGATTAACAGGAAAAAGCAAAAAATTTCAGAATTGCACCTTGCAATGTGGAGATATTACTGTTTGTGCATTTACAATATTCATTGATTTTTGCCATTGAAAAACGTCCAGAAATGTTTGAAGCTACTGACTGAATGAAAGGAGCTGGCATCTCACTCTCTTTGAATCTTCTTTATCATGCTAGGATTAGCAGGAAAAAGCAAAAAATTTCAGAATTGCACCTTGCAATGTGGAGATATTACTGTTTGTGCATTTAAAATATTCATTGATTTTTGCCATTGAAAAACATGTTTTTCATATACCAGAAATGTTTGAAGCTACTGACTGAATGAAAGGAGCTGGCATCTCACTCTCTTTGAATCTTCTTTATCATGCTAGGATTAACAGGAAAAAGCAAAAAATTTCAGAATTGCACCTTGCAATGTGGAGATATTACTGTTTGTGCATTTACAATATTCATTGATTTTTGCCATTGAAAAACATGTTTTTCATATACCAGAAATGTTTGAAGCTACTGACTGAATGAAAGGAGCTGGCATCTCACTCACTTTGAATCTTCTTTATCATGCTAGGATTAGCAGGAAAAAGCAAAGAATTTCAGAATTGCACCTTGCAATGTGGAGATATTACTGTTTGTGCATTTACAATATTCATTGATTTTTGCCATTGAAAAACATGTTTTTCATATACCAGAAATGTTTGAAGCTACTGACTGAATGAAAGGAGCTGGCATCTCACTCTCTTTGAATCTTCTTTATCATGCTAAGAGGAGCAGGAAAAAGCAAAAAATTTCAGAATTGCACCTTGCAATGCGGAGAAATTACTGTTTGTGCATTTACAATATTCATTGATTTTTGCCATTGAAAAACGTCCAGAAATGATTGAAGCTACTGACTGAATGAAAGGAGCTGTCATCTCACTCTCTTTGAATCTTCTTTATCATGCTAAGAGGAGCAGGAAAAAGCAAAAAATTTCAGAATTGCACCTTGCAATGCGGAGAAATTACTGTTTGTGCATTTACAATATTCATTGATTTTTGCCATTGAAAAATGTCCAGAAATGATTGAAGCTACTGACTGAATGAAAGGAGCTGGCATCTCACTCTCTTTGAATCTTCTTTATCATGCTAGGATTAGCAGGAAAAAGCAAAAAATTTCAGAATTGCACCTTGCAATGTGGAGATATTACTGTTTGTGCATTTACAATATTCATTGATTTTTGCCATTGAAAAACATGTTTTTCATATACCAGAAATGTTTGAAGCTACTGACTGAATGAAAGGAGCTGGCATCTCACTCTCTTTGAATCTTCTTTATCATGCTAGGATTAACAGGAAAAAGCAAAAAATTTCAGAATTTCACCTTGCAATGTGGAGATATTACTGTTTGTGCATTTACAATATTCATTGATTTTTGCCATTGAAAAACATGTTTTTCATATACCAGAAATGTTTGAAGCTACTGACTGAATGAAAGGAGCTGGCATCTCACTCTCTTTGAATCTTCTTTATCATGCTAGGATTAACAGGAAAAAGCAAAAAATTTCAGAATTGCACCTTGCAATGTGGAGATATTACTGTTTGTGCATTTACAATATTCATTGATTTTTGCCATTGAAAAACGTCCAGAAATGTTTGAAGCTACTGACTGAATGAAAGGAGCTGGCATCTCACTCTCTTTGAATCTTCTTTATCATGCTAGGATTAGCAGGAAAAAGCAAAAAATTTCAGAATTGCACCTTGCAATGTGGAGATATTACTGTTTGTGCATTTAAAATATTCATTGATTTTTGCCATTGAAAAACATGTTTTTCATATACCAGAAATGTTTGAAGCTACTGACTGAATGAAAGGAGCTGGCATCTCACTCTCTTTGAATCTTCTTTATCATGCTAGGATTAACAGGAAAAAGCAAAAAATTTCAGAATTGCACCTTGCAATGTGGAGATATTACTGTTTGTGCATTTACAATATTCATTGATTTTTGCCATTGAAAAACATGTTTTTCATATACCAGAAATGTTTGAAGCTACTGACTGAATGAAAGGAGCTGGCATCTCACTCTCTTTGAATCTTCTTTATCATGCTAGGATTAACAGGAAAAAGCAAAAAATTTCAGAATTGCACCTTGCAATGTGGAGATATTACTGATTGTGCATTTACAATATTCATTGATTTTTGCCATTGAAAAACGTCCAGAAATGTTTGAAGCTACTGACTGAATGAAAGGAGCTGGCATCTCACTCTCTTTGAATCTTCTTTATCATGCTAGGATTAACAGGAAAAAGCAAAAAATTTCAGAATTGCACCTTGCAATGTGGAGATATTACTGTTTGTGCATTTACAATATTCATTGATTTTTGCCATTGAAAAACGTCCAGAAATGTTTGAAGCTACTGACTGAATGAAAGGAGCTGGCATCTCACTCTCTTTGAATCTTCTTTATCATGCTAGGATTAGCAGGAAAAAGCAAAAAATTTCAGAATTGCACCTTGCAATGTGGAGATATTACTGTTTGTGCATTTACAATATTCATTGATTTTTGCCATTGAAAAACATGTTTTTCATATACCAGAAATGTTTGAAGCTACTGACTGAATGAAAGGAGCTGGCATCTCACTCTCTTTGAATCTTCTTTATCATGCTAGGATTAGCAGGAAAAAGCAAAAAATTTCAGAATTGCACCTTGCAATGTGGAGATATTACTGTTTGTGCATTTACAATATTCTTTGATTTTTGCCATTGAAAAACATGTTTTTCATATACCAGAAATGTTTGAAGCTACTGACTGAATGAAAGGAGCTGGCATCTCACTCTCTTTGAATCTTCTTTATCATGCTAGGATTAACAGGAAAAAGCAAAAAATTTCAGAATTGCACCTTGCAATGTGGAGATATTACTGTTTGTGCATTTACAATATTCATTGATTTTTGCCATTGAAAAACGTCCAGAAATGTTTGAAGCTACTGACTGAATGAAAGGAGCTGGCATCTCACTCTCTTTGAATCTTCTTTATCATGCTAGGATTAACAGGAAAAAGCTAAAAATTTCAGAATTGCACCTTGCAATGTGGAGATATTACTGTTTGTGCATTTACAATATTCATTGATTTTTGCCATTGAAAAACATGTGATTTTCATATACCAGAAATGTTTGAAGCTACTGACTGAATGAAAGGAGCTGGCATCTCACTCTCTTTGAATCTTCTTTATCATGCTAGGACTAGCAGGAAAAAGCAAAAAATTTCAGAATTGCACCTTGCAATGTGGAGATATTACTGTTTGTGCATTTACAATATTCATTGATTTTTGCCATTGAAAAACATGTTTTTCATATACCAGAAATGTTTGAAGCTACTGACTGAATGAAAGGAGCTGGCATCTCACTCTCTTTGAATCTTCTTTATCATGCTAGGATTAACAGGAAAAAGCAAAAAATTTCAGAATTGCACCTTGCAATGTGGAGATATTACTGTTTGTGCATTTACAATATTCATTGATTTTTGCCATTGAAAAACGTCCAGAAATGTTTGAAGCTACTGACTGAATGAAAGGAGCTGGCATCTCACTCTCTTTGAATCTTCTTTATCATGCTAGGATTAGCAGGAAAAAGCAAAAAATTTCAGAATTGCACCTTGCAATGTGGAGATATTACTGTTTGTGCATTTACAATATTCATTGATTTTTGCCATTGAAAAACATGTTTTTCATATACCAGAAATGTTTGAAGCTACTGACTGAATGAAAGGAGCTGGCATCTCACTCACTTTGAATCTTCTTTATCATGCTAGGATTAGCAGGAAAAAGCAAAGAATTTCAGAATTGCACCTTGCAATGTGGAGATATTACTGTTTGTGCATTTACAATATTCATTGATTTTTGCCATTGAAAAACATGTTTTTCATATACCAGAAATGTTTGAAGCTACTGACTGAATGAAAGGAGCTGGCATCTCACTCTCTTTGAATCTTCTTTATCATGCTAAGAGGAGCAGGAAAAAGCAAAAAATTTCAGAATTGCACCTTGCAATGCGGAGAAATTACTGTTTGTGCATTTACAATATTCATTGATTTTTGCCATTGAAAAACGTCCAGAAATGATTGAAGCTACTGACTGAATGAAAGGAGCTGTCATCTCACTCTCTTTGAATCTTCTTTATCATGCTAAGAGGAGCAGGAAAAAGCAAAAAATTTCAGAATTGCACCTTGCAATGCGGAGAAATTACTGTTTGTGCATTTACAATATTCATTGATTTTTGCCATTGAAAAATGTCCAGAAATGATTGAAGCTACTGACTGAATGAAAGGAGCTGGCATCTCACTCTCTTTGAATCTTCTTTATCATGCTAGGATTAGCAGGAAAAAGCAAAAAATTTCAGAATTGCACCTTGCAATGTGGAGATATTACTGTTTGTGCATTTACAATATTCATTGATTTTTGCCATTGAAAAACATGTTTTTCATATACCAGAAATGTTTGAAGCTACTGACTGAATGAAAGGAGCTGGCATCTCACTCTCTTTGAATCTTCTTTATCATGCTAGGATTAACAGGAAAAAGCAAAAAATTTCAGAATTTCACCTTGCAATGTGGAGATATTACTGTTTGTGCATTTACAATATTCATTGATTTTTGCCATTGAAAAACATGTTTTTCATATACCAGAAATGTTTGAAGCTACTGACTGAATGAAAGGAGCTGGCATCTCACTCTCTTTGAATCTTCTTTATCATGCTAGGATTAACAGGAAAAAGCAAAAAATTTCAGAATTGCACCTTGCAATGTGGAGATATTACTGTTTGTGCATTTACAATATTCATTGATTTTTGCCATTGAAAAACGTCCAGAAATGTTTGAAGCTACTGACTGAATGAAAGGAGCTGGCATCTCACTCTCTTTGAATCTTCTTTATCATGCTAGGATTAGCAGGAAAAAGCAAAAAATTTCAGAATTGCACCTTGCAATGTGGAGATATTACTGTTTGTGCATTTAAAATATTCATTGATTTTTGCCATTGAAAAACATGTTTTTCATATACCAGAAATGTTTGAAGCTACTGACTGAATGAAAGGAGCTGGCATCTCACTCTCTTTGAATCTTCTTTATCATGCTAGGATTAACAGGAAAAAGCAAAAAATTTCAGAATTGCACCTTGCAATGTGGAGATATTACTGTTTGTGCATTTACAATATTCATTGATTTTTGCCATTGAAAAACATGTTTTTCATATACCAGAAATGTTTGAAGCTACTGACTGAATGAAAGGAGCTGGCATCTCACTCTCTTTGAATCTTCTTTATCATGCTAGGATTAACAGGAAAAAGCAAAAAATTTCAGAATTGCACCTTGCAATGTGGAGATATTACTGATTGTGCATTTACAATATTCATTGATTTTTGCCATTGAAAAACGTCCAGAAATGTTTGAAGCTACTGACTGAATGAAAGGAGCTGGCATCTCACTCTCTTTGAATCTTCTTTATCATGCTAGGATTAACAGGAAAAAGCAAAAAATTTCAGAATTGCACCTTGCAATGTGGAGATATTACTGTTTGTGCATTTACAATATTCATTGATTTTTGCCATTGAAAAACGTCCAGAAATGTTTGAAGCTACTGACTGAATGAAAGGAGCTGGCATCTCACTCTCTTTGAATCTTCTTTATCATGCTAGGATTAGCAGGAAAAAGCAAAAAATTTCAGAATTGCACCTTGCAATGTGGAGATATTACTGTTTGTGCATTTACAATATTCATTGATTTTTGCCATTGAAAAACATGTTTTTCATATACCAGAAATGTTTGAAGCTACTGACTGAATGAAAGGAGCTGGCATCTCACTCTCTTTGAATCTTCTTTATCATGCTAGGATTAGCAGGAAAAAGCAAAAAATTTCAGAATTGCACCTTGCAATGTGGAGATATTACTGTTTGTGCATTTACAATATTCTTTGATTTTTGCCATTGAAAAACATGTTTTTCATATACCAGAAATGTTTGAAGCTACTGACTGAATGAAAGGAGCTGGCATCTCACTCTCTTTGAATCTTCTTTATCATGCTAGGATTAACAGGAAAAAGCAAAAAATTTCAGAATTGCACCTTGCAATGTGGAGATATTACTGTTTGTGCATTTACAATATTCATTGATTTTTGCCATTGAAAAACGTCCAGAAATGTTTGAAGCTACTGACTGAATGAAAGGAGCTGGCATCTCACTCTCTTTGAATCTTCTTTATCATGCTAGGATTAACAGGAAAAAGCTAAAAATTTCAGAATTGCACCTTGCAATGTGGAGATATTACTGTTTGTGCATTTACAATATTCATTGATTTTTGCCATTGAAAAACATGTGATTTTCATATACCAGAAATGTTTGAAGCTACTGACTGAATGAAAGGAGCTGGCATCTCACTCTCTTTGAATCTTCTTTATCATGCTAGGACTAGCAGGAAAAAGCAAAAAATTTCAGAATTGCACCTTGCAATGTGGAGATATTACTGTTTGTGCATTTACAATATTCATTGATTTTTGCCATTGAAAAACATGTTTTTCATATACCAGAAATGTTTGAAGCTACTGACTGAATGAAAGGAGCTGGCATCTCACTCTCTTTGAATCTTCTTTATCATGCTAGGATTAACAGGAAAAAGCAAAAAATTTCAGAATTGCACCTTGCAATGTGGAGATATTACTGTTTGTGCATTTACAATATTCATTGATTTTTGCCATTGAAAAACGTCCAGAAATGTTTGAAGCTACTGACTGAATGAAAGGAGCTGGCATCTCACTCTCTTTGAATCTTCTTTATCATGCTAGGATTAGCAGGAAAAAGCAAAAAATTTCAGAATTGCACCTTGCAATGTGGAGATATTACTGTTTGTGCATTTACAATATTCATTGATTTTTGCCATTGAAAAACATGTTTTTCATATACCAGAAATGTTTGAAGCTACTGACTGAATGAAAGGAGCTGGCATCTCACTCTCTTTGAATCTTCTTTATCATGCTAGGATTAACAGGAAAAAGCAAAAAATTTCAGAATTGCACCTTGCAATGTGGAGATATTACTGTTTGTGCATTTACAATATTCATTGATTTTTGCCATTGAAAAACGTCCAGAAATGTTTGAAGCTACTGACTGAATGAAAGGAGCTGGCATCTCACTCTCTTTGAATCTTCTTTATCATGCTAGGATTAGCAGGAAAAAGCAAAAAATTTCAGAATTGCACCTTGCAATGTGGAGATATTACTGTTTGTGCATTTATAATATTCATTGATTTTTGCCATTGAAAAACATGTTTTTCATATACCAGAAATGTTTGAAGCTACTGACTGAATGAAAGGAGCTGGCATCTCACTCTCTTTGAATCTTCTTTATCATGCTAGGATTAGCAGGAAAAAGCAAAAAATTTCAGAATTGCACCTTGCAATGTGGAGATATTACTGTTTGTGCATTTACAATATTCATTGATTTTTGCCATTGAAAAACGTTTTTCATATACCAGAAATGTTTGAAGCTACTGACTGAATGAAAGGAGCTGGCATCTCACTCTCTTTGAATCTTCTTTATCATGCTAGGATTAACAGGAAAAAGCAAAAAATTTCAGAATTGCACCTTGCAATGTGGAGATATTACTGTTTGTGCATTTACAATATTCATTGATTTTTGCCATTGAAAAACATCCAGAAATGTTTGAAGCTACTGACTGAATGAAAGGAGCTGGCATCTCACTCTCTTTGAATCTTCTTTATCATGCTAGGATTAGCAGGAAAAAGCAAAAAATTTCAGAATTGCACCTTGCAATGTGGAGATATTACTGTTTGTGCATTTACAATATTCATTGATTTTTGCCATTGAAAAACATGTTTTTCATATACCAGAAATGTTTGAAGCTACTGACTGAATGAAAGGAGCTGGCATCTCACTCTCTTTGAATCTTCTTTATCATGCTAGGATTAACAGGAAAAAGCAAAAAATTTCAGAATTTCACCTTGCAATGTGGAGATATTACTGTTTGTGCATTTACAATATTCATTGATTTTTGCCATTGAAAAACATGTTTTTCATATACCAGAAATGTTTGAAGCTACTGACTGAATGAAAGGAGCTGGCATCTCACTCTCTTTGAATCTTCTTTATCATGCTAGGATTAACAGGAAAAAGCAAAAAATTTCAGAATTGCACCTTGCAATGTGGAGATATTACTGTTTGTGCATTTACAATATTCATTGATTTTTGCCATTGAAAAACGTCCAGAAATGTTTGAAGCTACTGACTGAATGAAAGGAGCTGGCATCTCACTCTCTTTGAATCTTCTTTATCATGCTAGGATTAACAGGAAAAAGCTAAAAAATTCAGAATTGCACCTTGCAATGTGGAGATATTACTGTTTGTGCATTTACAATATTCATTGATTTTTGCCATTGAAAAACATGTTTTTCATATACCAGAAATGTTTGAAGCTACTGACTGAATGAAAGGAGCTGGCATCTCACTCTCTTTGAATCTTGTTTATCATGCTAGGATTAGCAGGAAAAAGCAAAAAATTTCAGAATTGCACCTTGCAATGTGGAGATATTACTGTTTGTGCATTTACAATATTCATTGATTTTTGCCATTGAAAAACGTCCAGAAATGTTTGAAGCTACTGACTGAATGAAAGGAGCTGGCATCTCACTCTCTTTGAATCTTCTTTATCATGCTAGGATTAACAGGAAAAAGCTAAAAATTTCAGAATTGCACCTTGCAATGTGGAGATATTACTGTTTGTGCATTTACAATATTCATTGATTTTTGCCATTGAAAAACATGTTTTTCATATACCAGAAATGTTTGAAGCTACTGACTGAATGAAAGGAGCTGGCATCTCACTCTCTTTGAATCTTCTTTATCATGCTAGGATTAGCAGGAAAAAGCAAAAAATTTCAGAATTGCACCTTGCAATGTGGAGATATTACTGTTTGTGCATTTACAATATTCATTGATTTTTGCCATTGAAAAACATGTGATTTTCATATACCAGAAATGTTTGAAGCTACTGACTGAATGAAAGGAGCTGGCATCTCACTCTCTTTGAATCTTCTTTATCATGCTAGGATTAGCAGGAAAAAGCAAAAAATTTCAGAATTGCACCTTGCAATGTGGAGATATTACTGTTTGTGCATTTACAATATTCATTGATTTTTGCCATTGAAAAACATGTTTTTCATATACCAGAAATGTTTGAAGCTACTGACTGAATGAAAGGAGCTGGCATCTCACTCTCTTTGAATCTTCTTTATCATGCTAGGATTAACAGGAAAAAGCAAAAAATTTCAGAATTGCACCTTGCAATGTGGAGATATTACTGTTTGTGCATTTACAATATTCATTGATTTTTGCCATTGAAAAACGTCCAGAAATGTTTGAAGCTACTGACTGAATGAAAGGAGCTGGCATCTCACTCTCTTTGAATCTTCTTTATCATGCTAGGATTAGCAGGAAAAAGCAAAAAATTTCAGAATTGCACCTTGCAATGTGGAGATATTACTGTTTGTGCATTTACAATATTCATTGATTTTTGCCATTGAAAAACATGTTTTTCATATACCAGAAATGTTTGAAGCTACTGACTGAATGAAAGGAGCTGGCATCTCACTCTCTTTGAATCTTCTTTATCATGCTAGGATTAACAGGAAAAAGCAAAAAATTTCAGAATTGCACCTTGCAATGTGGAGATATTACTGTTTGTGCATTTACAATATTCATTGATTTTTGCCATTGAAAAACGTCCAGAAATGTTTGAAGCTACTGACTGAATGAAAGGAGCTGGCATCTCACTCTCTTTGAATCTTCTTTATCATGCTAGGATTAGCAGGAAAAAGCAAAAAATTTCAGAATTGCACCTTGCAATGTGGAGATATTACTGTTTGTGCATTTACAATATTCATTGATTTTTGCCATTGAAAAACATGTTTTTCATATACCAGAAATGTTTGAAGCTACTGACTGAATGAAAGGAGCTGGCATCTCACTCTCTTTGAATCTTCTTTATCATGCTAGGATTAGCAGGAAAAAGCAAAAAATTTCAGAATTGCACCTTGCAATGTGGAGATATTACTGTTTGTGCATTTACAATATTCATTGATTTTTGCCATTGAAAAACATCCAGAAATGTTTGAAGCTACTGACTGAATGAAAGGAGCTGGCATCTCACTCTCTTTGAATCTTCTTTATCATGCTAGGATTAGCAGGAAAAAGCAAAAAATTTCAGAATTGCACCTTGCAATGTGGAGATATTACTGTTTGTGCATTTACAATATTCATTGATTTTTGCCATTGAAAAACATGTTTTTCATATACCAGAAATGTTTGAAGCTACTGACTGAATGAAAGGAGCTGGCATCTCACTCTCTTTGAATCTTCTTTATCATGCTAGGATTAGCAGGAAAAAGCAAAAAATTTCAGAATTGCACCTTGCAATGTGGAGATATTACTGTTTGTGCATTTACAATATTCATTGATTTTTGCCATTGAAAAACGTTTTTCATATACCAGAAATGTTTGAAGCTACTGACTGAATGAAAGGAGCTGGCATCTCACTCTCTTTGAATCTTCTTTATCATGCTAGGATTAACAGGAAAAAGCAAAAAATTTCAGAATTGCACCTTGCAATGTGGAGATATTACTGTTTGTGCATTTACAATATTCATTGATTTTTGCCATTGAAAAACGTCCAGAAATGTTTGAAGCTACTGACTGAATGAAAGGAGCTGGCATCTCACTCTCTTTGAATCTTCTTTATCATGCTAGGATTAACAGGAAAAAGCAAAAAATTTCAGAATTGCACCTTGCAATGTGGAGATATTACTGTTTGTGCATTTACAATATTCATTGATTTTTGCCATTGAAAAACGTCCAGAAATGTTTGAAGCTACTGACTGAATGAAAGGAGCTGGCATCTCACTCTCTTTGAATCTTCTCTATCATGCTAGGATTAGCAGGAAAAAGCAAAAAATTTCAGAATTGCACCTTGCAATGTGGAGATATTACTGTTTGTGCATTTACAATATTCATTGATTTTTGCCATTGAAAAACATGTTTTTCATATACCAGAAATGTTTGAAGCTACTGACTGAATGAAAGGAGCTGGCATCTCACTCTCTTTGAATCTTCTTTATCATGCTAGGATTAGCAGGAAAAAGCAAAAAATTTCAGAATTGCACCTTGCAATGTGGAGATATTACTGTTTGTGCATTTACAATATTCATTGATTTTTGCCATTGAAAAACATGTTTTTCATATACCAGAAATGTTTGAAGCTACTGACTGAATGAAAGGAGCTGGCATCTCACTCTCTTTGAATCTTCTTTATCATGCTAGGATTAACAGGAAAAAGCAAAAAATTTCAGAATTGCACCTTGCAATGTGGAGATATTACTGTTTGTGCATTTACAATATTCATTGATTTTTGCCATTGAAAAACGTCCAGAAATGTTTGAAGCTACTGACTGAATGAAAGGAGCTGGCATCTCACTCTCTTTGAATCTTCTTTATCATGCTAGGATTAACAGGAAAAAGCTAAAAATTTCAGAACTGCACCTTGCAATGTGGAGATATTACTGTTTGTGCATTTACAATATGCATTGATTTTTGCCATTGAAAAACATGTTTTTCATATACCAGAAATGTTTGAAGCTACTGACTGAATGAAAGGAGCTGGCATCTCACTCTCTTTGAATCTTCTTTATCATGCTAGGATTAGCAGGAAAAAGCAAAGAATTTCAGAATTGCACCTTGCAATGTGGAGATATTACTGTTTGTGCATTTACAATATTCATTGATTTTTGCCATTGAAAAACATGTTTTTCATATACCAGAAATGTTTGAAGCTACTGACTGAATGAAAGGAGCTGGCATCTCACTCTCTTTGAATCTTCTTTATCATGCTAGGATTAGCAGGAAAAAGCAAAAAATTTCAGAATTGCACCTTGCAATGTGGAGATATTACTGTTTGTGCATTTACAATATTCATTGATTTTTGCCATTGAAAAACATGTTTTTCATATACCAGAAATGTTTGAAGCTACTGACTGAATGAAAGGAGCTGGCATCTCACTCTCTTTGAATCTTCTTTATCATGCTAGGATTAACAGGAAAAAGCAAAAAATTTCAGAATTGCACCTTGCAATGTGGAGATATTACTGTTTGTGCATTTACAATATTCATTGATTTTTGCCATTGAAAAACATGTTTTTCATATACCAGAAATGTTTGAAGCTACTGACTGAATGAAAGGAGCTGGCATCTCACTCTCTTTGAATCTTCTTTATCATGCTAGGATTAACAGGAAAAAGCAAAAAATTTCAGAATTGCACCTTGCAATGTGGAGATATTACTGTTTGTGCATTTACAATATTCATTGATTTTTGCCATTGAAAAACGTCCAGAAATGTTTGAAGCTACTGACTGAATAAAAGGAGCTGGCATCTCACTCTCTTTGAATCTTTATCATGCTAGGATTAGCAGGAAAAAGCAAAAAATTTCAGAATTGCACCTTGCAATGTGGAGATATTACTGTTTGTGCATTTACAATATTCATTGATTTTTGCCATTGAAAAACATGTTTTTCATATGCCAGAAATGTTTGAAGCTACTGACTGAATGAAAGGAGCTGGCATCTCACTCTCTTTGAATCTTCTTTATCATGCTAGGATTAGCAGGAAAAAGCAAAAAATTTCAGAATTGCACCTTGCAATGTGGAGATATTACTGTTTGTGCATTTACAATATTCATTGATTTTTGCCATTGAAAAACATGTTTTTCATATACCAGAAATGTTTGAAGCTACTGACTGAATGAAAGGAGCTGGCATCTCACTCTCTTTGAATCTTCTTTATCATGCTAGGATTAACAGGAAAAAGCAAAAAATTTCAGAATTGCACCTTGCAATGTGGAGATATTACTGTTTGTGCATTTACAATATTCATTGATTTTTGCCATTGAAAAACATCCAGAAATGTTTGAAGCTACTGACTGAATGAAAGGAGCTGGCATCTCACTCTCTTTGAATCTTCTTTATCATGCTAGGATTAGCAGGAAAAAGCAAAAAATTTCAGAATTGCACCTTGCAATGTGGAGATATTACTGTTTGTGCATTTACAATATTCATTGATTTTTGCCATTGAAAAACATGTTTTTCATATACCAGAAATGTTTGAAGCTACTGACTGAATGAAAGGAGCTGGCATCTCACTCTCTTTGAATCTTCTTTATCATGCTAGGATTAGCAGGAAAAAGCAAAAAATTTCAGAATTGCACCTTGCAATGTGGAGATATTACTGTTTGTGCATTTACAATATTCATTGATTTTTGCCATTGAAAAACGTTTTTCATATACCAGAAATGTTTGAAGCTACTGACTGAATGAAAGGAGCTGGCATCTCACTCTCTTTGAATCTTCTTTATCATGCTAGGATTAACAGGAAAAAGCAAAAAATTTCAGAATTGCACCTTGCAATGTGGAGATATTACTGTTTGTGCATTTACAATATTCATTGATTTTTGCCATTGAAAAACGTCCAGAAATGTTTGAAGCTACTGACTGAATGAAAGGAGCTGGCATCTCACTCTCTTTGAATCTTCTTTATCATGCTAGGATTAACAGGAAAAAGCAAAAAATTTCAGAATTGCACCTTGCAATGTGGAGATATTACTGTTTGTGCATTTACAATATTCATTGATTTTTGCCATTGAAAAACGTCCAGAAATGTTTGAAGCTACTGACTGAATGAAAGGAGCTGGCATCTCACTCTCTTTGAATCTTCTTTATCATGCTAGGATTAGCAGGAAAAAGCAAAAAATTTCAGAATTGCACCTTGCAATGTGGAGATATTACTGTTTGTGCATTTACAATATTCATTGATTTTTGCCATTGAAAAACATGTTTTTCATATACCAGAAATGTTTGAAGCTACTGACTGAATGAAAGGAGCTGGCATCTCACTCTCTTTGAATCTTCTTTATCATGCTAGGATTAGCAGGAAAAAGCAAAAAATTTCAGAATTGCACCTTGCAATGTGGAGATATTACTGTTTGTGCATTTACAATATTCATTGATTTTTGCCATTGAAAAACATGTTTTTCATATACCAGAAATGTTTGAAGCTACTGACTGAATGAAAGGAGCTGGCATCTCACTCTCTTTGAATCTTCTTTATCATGCTAGGATTAACAGGAAAAAGCAAAAAATTTCAGAATTGCACCTTGCAATGTGGAGATATTACTGTTTGTGCATTTACAATATTCATTGATTTTTGCCATTGAAAAACGTCCAGAAATGTTTGAAGCTACTGACTGAATGAAAGGAGCTGGCATCTCACTCTCTTTGAATCTTCTTTATCATGCTAGGATTAACAGGAAAAAGCTAAAAATTTCAGAACTGCACCTTGCAATGTGGAGATATTACTGTTTGTGCATTTACAATATTCATTGATTTTTGCCATTGAAAAACATGTTTTTCATATACCAGAAATGTTTGAAGCTACTGACTGAATGAAAGGAGCTGGCATCTCACTCTCTTTGAATCTTCTTTATCATGCTAGGATTAGCAGGAAAAAGCAAAAAATTTCAGAATTGCACCTTGCAATGTGGAGATATTACTGTTTGTGCATTTACAATATTCATTGATTTTTGCCATTGAAAAACATGTTTTTCATATACCAGAAATGTTTGAAGCTACTGACTGAATGAAAGGAGCTGGCATCTCACTCTCTTTGAATCTTCTTTATCATGCTAGGATTAACAGGAAAAAGCAAAAAATTTCAGAATTGCACCTTGCAATGTGGAGATATTACTGTTTGTGCATTTACAATATTCATTGATTTTTGCCATTGAAAAACATCCAGAAATGTTTGAAGCTACTGACTGAATGAAAGGAGCTGGCATCTCACTCTCTTTGAATCTTCTTTATCATGCTAGGATTAGCAGGAAAAAGCAAAAAATTTCAGAATTGCACCTTGCAATGTGGAGATATTACTGTTTGTGCATTTACAATATTCATTGATTTTTGCCATTGAAAAACATGTTTTTCATATACCAGAAATGTTTGAAGCTACTGACTGAATGAAAGGAGCTGGCATCTCACTCTCTTTGAATCTTCTTTATCATTCTTGGATTAGCAGGAAAAAGCAAAAAATTTCAGAATTGCACCTTGCAATGTGGAGATATTACTGTTTGTGCATTTACAATATTCATTGATTTTTGCCATTGAAAAACGTTTTTCATATACCAGAAATGTTTGAAGCTACTGACTGAATGAAAGGAGCTGGCATCTCACTCTCTTTGAATCTTCTTTATCATGCTAGGATTAACAGGAAAAAGCAAAAAATTTCAGAATTGCACCTTGCAATGTGGAGATATTACTGTTTGTGCATTTACAATATTCATTGATTTTTGCCATTGAAAAACATCCAGAAATGTTTGAAGCTACTGACTGAATGAAAGGAGCTGGCATCTCACTCTCTTTGAATCTTCTTTATCATGCTAGGATTAGCAGGAAAAAGCAAAAAATTTCAGAATTGCACCTTGCAATGTGGAGATATTACTGTTTGTGCATTTACAATATTCATTGATTTTTGCCATTGAAAAACATGTTTTTCATATACCAGAAATGTTTGAAGCTACTGACTGAATGAAAGGAGCTGGCATCTCACTCTCTTTGAATCTTCTTTATCATGCTAGGATTAGCAGGAAAAAGCAAAAAATTTCAGAATTGCACCTTGCAATGTGGAGATATTACTGTTTGTGCATTTACAATATTCATTGATTTTTGCCATTGAAAAACGTTTTTCATATACCAGAAATGTTTGAAGCTACTGACTGAATGAAAGGAGCTGGCATCTCACTCTCTTTGAATCTTCTTTATCATGCTAGGATTAACAGGAAAAAGCAAAAAATTTCAGAATTGCACCTTGCAATGTGGAGATATTACTGTTTGTGCATTTACAATATTCATTGATTTTTGCCATTGAAAAACGTCCAGAAATGTTTGAAGCTACTGACTGAATGAAAGGAGCTGGCATCTCACTCTCTTTGAATCTTCTTTATCATGCTAGGATTAACAGGAAAAAGCAAAAAATTTCAGAATTGCACCTTGCAATGTGGAGATATTACTGTTTGTGCATTTACAATATTCATTGATTTTTGCCATTGAAAAACGTCCAGAAATGTTTGAAGCTACTGACTGAATGAAAGGAGCTGGCATCTCACTCTCTTTGAATCTTCTTTATCATGCTAGGATTAGCAGGAAAAAGCAAAAAATTTCAGAATTGCACCTTGCAATGTGGAGATATTACTGTTTGTGCATTTACAATATTCATTGATTTTTGCCATTGAAAAACATGTTTTTCATATACCAGAAATGTTTGAAGCTACTGACTGAATGAAAGGAGCTGGCATCTCACTCTCTTTGAATCTTCTTTATCATGCTAGGATTAGCAGGAAAAAGCAAAAAATTTCAGAATTGCACCTTGCAATGTGGAGATATTACTGTTTGTGCATTTACAATATTCATTGATTTTTGCCATTGAAAAACATGTTTTTCATATACCAGAAATGTTTGAAGCTACTGACTGAATGAAAGGAGCTGGCATCTCACTCTCTTTGAATCTTCTTTATCATGCTAGGATTAACAGGAAAAAGCAAAAAATTTCAGAATTGCACCTTGCAATGTGGAGATATTACTGTTTGTGCATTTACAATATTCATTGATTTTTGCCATTGAAAAACGTCCAGAAATGTTTGAAGCTACTGACTGAATGAAAGGAGCTGGCATCTCACTCTCTTTGAATCTTCTTTATCATGCTAGGATTAACAGGAAAAAGCTAAAAATTTCAGAACTGCACCTTGCAATGTGGAGATATTACTGTTTGTGCATTTACAATATTCATTGATTTTTGCCATTGAAAAACATGTTTTTCATATACCAGAAATGTTTGAAGCTACTGACTGAATGAAAGGAGCTGGCATCTCACTCTCTTTGAATCTTCTTTATCATGCTAGGATTAGCAGGAAAAAGCAAAAAATTTCAGAATTGCACCTTGCAATGTGGAGATATTACTGTTTGTGCATTTACAATATTCATTGATTTTTGCCATTGAAAAACATGTTTTTCATATACCAGAAATGTTTGAAGCTACTGACTGAATGAAAGGAGCTGGCATCTCACTCTCTTTGAATCTTCTTTATCATGCTAGGATTAGCAGGAAAAAGCAAAAAATTTCAGAATTGCACCTTGCAATGTGGAGATATTACTGTTTGTGCATTTACAATATTCATTGATTTTTGCCATTGAAAAACATGTTTTTCATATACCAGAAATGTTTGAAGCTACTGACTGAATGAAAGGAGCTGGCATCTCACTCTCTTTGAATCTTCTTTATCATGCTAGGATTAACAGGAAAAAGCAAAAAATTTCAGAATTGCACCTTGCAATGTGGAGATATTACTGTTTGTGCATTTACAATATTCATTGATTTTTGCCATTGAAAAACATCCAGAAATGTTTGAAGCTACTGACTGAATGAAAGGAGCTGGCATCTCACTCTCTTTGAATCTTCTTTATCATGCTAGGATTAGCAGGAAAAAGCAAAAAATTTCAGAATTGCACCTTGCAATGTGGAGATATTACTGTTTGTGCATTTACAATATTCATTGATTTTTGCCATTGAAAAACATGTTTTTCATATACCAGAAATGTTTGAAGCTACTGACTGAATGAAAGGAGCTGGCATCTCACTCTCTTTGAATCTTCTTTATCATTCTTGGATTAGCAGGAAAAAGCAAAAAATTTCAGAATTGCACCTTGCAATGTGGAGATATTACTGTTTGTGCATTTACAATATTCATTGATTTTTGCCATTGAAAAACGTTTTTCATATACCAGAAATGTTTGAAGCTACTGACTGAATGAAAGGAGCTGGCATCTCACTCTCTTTGAATCTTCTTTATCATGCTAGGATTAACAGGAAAAAGCAAAAAATTTCAGAATTGCACCTTGCAATGTGGAGATATTACTGTTTGTGCATTTACAATATTCATTGATTTTTGCCATTGAAAAACATCCAGAAATGTTTGAAGCTACTGACTGAATGAAAGGAGCTGGCATCTCACTCTCTTTGAATCTTCTTTATCATGCTAGGATTAGCAGGAAAAAGCAAAAAATTTCAGAATTGCACCTTGCAATGTGGAGATATTACTGTTTGTGCATTTACAATATTCATTGATTTTTGCCATTGAAAAACATGTTTTTCATATACCAGAAATGTTTGAAGCTACTGACTGAATGAAAGGAGCTGGCATCTCACTCTCTTTGAATCTTCTTTATCATGCTAGGATTAGCAGGAAAAAGCAAAAAATTTCAGAATTGCACCTTGCAATGTGGAGATATTACTGTTTGTGCATTTACAATATTCATTGATTTTTGCCATTGAAAAACGTTTTTCATATACCAGAAATGTTTGAAGCTACTGACTGAATGAAAGGAGCTGGCATCTCACTCTCTTTGAATCTTCTTTATCATGCTAGGATTAACAGGAAAAAGCAAAAAATTTCAGAATTGCACCTTGCAATGTGGAGATATTACTGTTTGTGCATTTACAATATTCATTGATTTTTGCCATTGAAAAACGTCCAGAAATGTTTGAAGCTACTGACTGAATGAAAGGAGCTGGCATCTCACTCTCTTTGAATCTTCTTTATCATGCTAGGATTAACAGGAAAAAGCAAAAAATTTCAGAATTGCACCTTGCAATGTGGAGATATTACTGTTTGTGCATTTACAATATTCATTGATTTTTGCCATTGAAAAACGTCCAGAAATGTTTGAAGCTACTGACTGAATGAAAGGAGCTGGCATCTCACTCTCTTTGAATCTTCTTTATCATGCTAGGATTAGCAGGAAAAAGCAAAAAATTTCAGAATTGCACCTTGCAATGTGGAGATATTACTGTTTGTGCATTTACAATATTCATTGATTTTTGCCATTGAAAAACATGTTTTTCATATACCAGAAATGTTTGAAGCTACTGACTGAATGAAAGGAGCTGGCATCTCACTCTCTTTGAATCTTCTTTATCATGCTAGGATTAGCAGGAAAAAGCAAAAAATTTCAGAATTGCACCTTGCAATGTGGAGATATTACTGTTTGTGCATTTACAATATTCATTGATTTTTGCCATTGAAAAACATGTTTTTCATATACCAGAAATGTTTGAAGCTACTGACTGAATGAAAGGAGCTGGCATCTCACTCTCTTTGAATCTTCTTTATCATGCTAGGATTAACAGGAAAAAGCAAAAAATTTCAGAATTGCACCTTGCAATGTGGAGATATTACTGTTTGTGCATTTACAATATTCATTGATTTTTGCCATTGAAAAACGTCCAGAAATGTTTGAAGCTACTGACTGAATGAAAGGAGCTGGCATCTCACTCTCTTTGAATCTTCTTTATCATGCTAGGATTAACAGGAAAAAGCTAAAAATTTCAGAACTGCACCTTGCAATGTGGAGATATTACTGTTTGTGCATTTACAATATTCATTGATTTTTGCCATTGAAAAACATGTTTTTCATATACCAGAAATGTTTGAAGCTACTGACTGAATGAAAGGAGCTGGCATCTCACTCTCTTTGAATCTTCTTTATCATGCTAGGATTAGCAGGAAAAAGCAAAAAATTTCAGAATTGCACCTTGCAATGTGGAGATATTACTGTTTGTGCATTTACAATATTCATTGATTTTTGCCATTGAAAAACATGTTTTTCATATACCAGAAATGTTTGAAGCTACTGACTGAATGAAAGGAGCTGGCATCTCACTCTCTTTGAATCTTCTTTATCATGCTAGGATTAGCAGGAAAAAGCAAAAAATTTCAGAATTGCACCTTGCAATGTGGAGATATTACTGTTTGTGCATTTACAATATTCATTGATTTTTGCCATTGAAAAACATGTTTTTCATATACCAGAAATGTTTGAAGCTACTGACTGAATGAAAGGAGCTGGCATCTCACTCTCTTTGAATCTTCTTTATCATGCTAGGATTAACAGGAAAAAGCAAAAAATTTCAGAATTGCACCTTGCAATGTGGAGATATTACTGTTTGTGCATTTACAATATTCATTGATTTTTGCCATTGAAAAACGTCCAGAAATGTTTGAAGCTACTGACTGAATGAAAGGAGCTGGCATCTCACTCTCTTTGAATCTTCTTTATCATGCTAGGATTAACAGGAAAAAGCTAAAAATTTCAGAATTGCACCTTCCAATGTGGAGATATTACTGTTTGTGCATTTACAATATTCATTGATTTTTGCCATTGAAAAACATGTTTTTCATATACCAGAAATGTTTGAAGCTACTGACTGAATGAAAGGAGCTGGCATCTCACTCTCTTTGAATCTTCTTTATCATGCTAGGATTAACAGGAAAAAGCTAAAAATTTCAGAACTGCACCTTGCAATGTGGAGATATTACTGTTTGTGCATTTACAATATTCATTGATTTTTGCCATTGAAAAACATGTTTTTCATATACCAGAAATGTTTGAAGCTACTGACTGAATGAAAGGAGCTGGCATCTCACTCTCTTTGAATCTTCTTTATCATGCTAGGATTAGCAGGAAAAAGCAAAAAATTTCAGAATTGCACCTTGCAATGTGGAGATATTACTGTTTGTGCATTTACAATATTCATTGATTTTTGCCATTGAAAAACATGTTTTTCATATACCAGAAATGTTTGAAGCTACTGACTGAATGAAAGGAGCTGGCATCTCACTCTCTTTGAATCTTCTTTATCATGCTAGGATTAACAGGAAAAAGCAAAAAATTTCAGAATTGCACCTTGCAATGTGGAGATATTACTGTTTGTGCATTTACAATATTCATTGATTTTTGCCATTGAAAAACGTCCAGAAATGTTTGAAGCTACTGACTGAATGAAAGGAGCTGGCATCTCACTCTCTTTGAATCTTCTTTATCATGCTAGGATTAACAGGAAAAAGCTAAAAATTTCAGAATTGCACCTTGCAATGTGGAGATATTACTGTTTGTGCATTTACAATATTCATTGATTTTTGCCATTGAAAAACATGTTTTTCATATACCAGAAATGTTTGAAGCTACTGACTGAATGAAAGGAGCTGGCATCTCACTCTCTTTGAATCTTCTTTATCATGCTAGGATTAGCAGGAAAAAGCAAAGAATTTCAGAATTGCACCTTGCAATGTGGAGATATTACTGTTTGTGCATTTACAATATTCATTGATTTTTGCCATTGAAAAACATGTTTTTCATATACCAGAAATGTTTGAAGCTACTGACTGAATGAAAGGAGCTGGCATCTCACTCTCTTTGAATCTTCTTTATCATGCTAAGAGGAGCAGGAAAAAGCAAAAAATTTCAGAATTGCACCTTGCAATGCGGAGAAATTACTGTTTGTGCATTTACAATATTCATTGATTTTTGCCATTGAAAAACGTCCAGAAATGATTGAAGCTACTGACTGAATGAAAGGAGCTGTCATCTCACTCTCTTTGAATCTTCTTTATCATGCTAAGAGGAGCAGGAAAAAGCAAAAAATTTCAGAATTGCACCTTGCAATGCGGAGAAATTACTGTTTGTGCATTTACAATATTCATTGATTTTTGCCATTGAAAAATGTCCAGAAATGATTGAAGCTACTGACTGAATGAAAGGAGCTGGCATCTCACTCTCTTTGAATCTTCTTTATCATGCTAGGATTAGCAGGAAAAAGCAAAAAATTTCAGAATTGCACCTTGCAATGTGGAGATATTACTGTTTGTGCATTTACAATATTCATTGATTTTTGCCATTGAAAAACATGTTTTTCGTATACCAGAAATGTTTGAAGCTACTGACTGAATGAAAGGAGCTGGCATCTCACTCTCTTTGAATCTTCTTTATCATGCTAGGATTAACAGGAAAAAGCAAAAAATTTCAGAATTTCACCTTGCAATGTGGAGATATTACTGTTTGTGCATTTACAATATTCATTGATTTTTGCCATTGAAAAACATGTTTTTCATATACCAGAAATGTTTGAAGCTACTGACTGAATGAAAGGAGCTGGCATCTCACTCTCTTTGAATCTTCTTTATCATGCTAGGATTAACAGGAAAAAGCAAAAAATTTCAGAATTGCACCTTGCAATGTGGAGATATTACTGTTTGTGCATTTACAATATTCATTGATTTTTGCCATTGAAAAACGTCCAGAAATGTTTGAAGCTACTGACTGAATGAAAGGAGCTGGCATCTCACTCTCTTTGAATCTTCTTTATCATGCTAGGATTAGCAGGAAAAAGCAAAAAATTTCAGAATTGCACCTTGCAATGTGGAGATATTACTGTTTGTGCATTTACAATATTCATTGATTTTTGCCATTGAAAAACATGTTTTTCATATACCAGAAATGTTTGAAGCTACTGACTGAATGAAAGGAGCTGGCATCTCACTCTCTTTGAATCTTCTTTATCATGCTAGGATTAGCAGGAAAAAGCAAAAAATTTCAGAATTGCACCTTGCAATGTGGAGATATTACTGTTTGTGCATTTACAATATTCATTGATTTTTGCCATTGAAAAACGTTTTTCATATACCAGAAATGTTTGAAGCTACTGACTGAATGAAAGGAGCTGGCATCTCACTCTCTTTGAATCTTCTTTATCATGCTAGGATTAACAGGAAAAAGCAAAAAATTTCAGAATTGCACCTTGCAATGTGGAGATATTACTGTTTGTGCATTTACAATATTCATTGATTTTTGCCATTGAAAAACGTCCAGAAATGTTTGAAGCTACTGACTGAATGAAAGGAGCTGGCATCTCACTCTCTTTGAATCTTCTTTATCATGCTAGGATTAGCAGGAAAAAGCAAAAAATTTCAGAATTGCACCTTGCAATGTGGAGATATTACTGTTTGTGCATTTACAATATTCATTGATTTTTGCCATTGAAAAACATGTTTTTCATATACCAGAAATGTTTGAAGCTACTGACTGAATGAAAGGAGCTGGCATCTCACTCTCTTTGAATCTTCTTTATCATGCTAGGATTAGCAGGAAAAAGCAAAAAATTTCAGAATTGCACCTTGCAATGTGGAGATATTACTGTTTGTGCATTTACAATATTCATTGATTTTTGCCATTGAAAAACATGTTTTTCATATACCAGAAATGTTTGAAGCTACTGACTGAATGAAAGGAGCTGGCATCTCACTCTCTTTGAATCTTCTTTATCATGCTAGGATTAACAGGAAAAAGCAAAAAATTTCAGAATTGCACCTTGCAATGTGGAGATATTACTGTTTGTGCATTTACAATATTCATTGATTTTTGCCATTGAAAAACGTCCAGAAATGTTTGAAGCTACTGACTGAATGAAAGGAGCTGGCATCTCACTCTCTTTGAATCTTCTTTATCATGCTAGGATTAACAGGAAAAAGCTAAAAATTTCAGAATTGCACCTTCCAATGTGGAGATATTACTGTTTGTGCATTTACAATATTCATTGATTTTTGCCATTGAAAAACATGTTTTTCATATACCAGAAATGTTTGAAGCTACTGACTGAATGAAAGGAGCTGGCATCTCACTCTCTTTGAATCTTCTTTATCATGCTAGGATTAGCAGGAAAAAGCAAAAAATTTCAGAATTGCACCTTGCAATGTGGAGATATTACTGTTTGTGCATTTACAATATTCATTGATTTTTGCCATTGAAAAACATGTTTTTCATATACCAGAAATGTTTGAAGCTACTGACTGAATGAAAGGAGCTGGCATCTCACTCTCTTTGAATCTTCTTTATCATGCTAGGATTAACAGGAAAAAGCAAAAAATTTCAGAATTGCACCTTGCAATGTGGAGATATTACTGTTTGTGCATTTACAATATTCATTGATTTTTGCCATTGAAAAACGTCCAGAAATGTTTGAAGCTACTGACTGAATGAAAGGAGCTGGCATCTCACTCTCTTTGAATCTTCTTTATCATGCTAGGATTAGCAGGAAAAAGCAAAAAATTTCAGAATTGCACCTTGCAATGTGGAGATATTACTGTTTGTGCATTTACAATATTCATTGATTTTTGCCATTGAAAAACATGTTTTTCATATACCAGAAATGTTTGAAGCTACTGACTGAATGAAAGGAGCTGGCATCTCACTCTCTTTGAATCTTCTTTATCATGCTAGGATTAGCAGGAAAAAGCAAAAAATTTCAGAATTGCACCTTGCAATGTGGAGATATTACTGTTTGTGCATTTACAATATTCATTGATTTTTGCCATTGAAAAACATGTTTTTCATATACCAGAAATGTTTGAAGCTACTGACTGAATGAAAGGAGCTGGCATCTCACTCTCTTTGAATCTTCTTTATCATGCTAGGATTAACAGGAAAAAGCAAAAAATTTCAGAATTGCACCTTGCAATGTGGAGATATTACTGTTTGTGCATTTACAATATTCATTGATTTTTGCCTTTGAAAAACGTCCAGAAATGTTTGAAGCTACTGACTGAATGAAAGGAGCTGGCATCTCACTCTCTTTGAATCTTCTTTATCATGCTAGGATTAACAGGAAAAAGCTAAAAATTTCAGAATTGCACCTTGCAATGTGGAGATATTACTGTTTGTGCATTTACAATATTCATTGATTTTTGCCATTGAAAAACATGTTTTTCATATACCAGAAATGTTTGAAGCTACTGACTGAATGAAAGGAGCTGGCATCTCACTCTCTTTGAATCTTCTTTATCATGCTAGGATTAGCAGGAAAAAGCAAAAAATTTCAGAATTGCACCTTGCAATGTGGAGATATTACTGTTTGTGCATTTACAATATTCATTGATTTTTGCCATTGAAAAACATGTTTTTCATATACCAGAAATGTTTGAAGCTACTGACTGAATGAAAGGAGCTGGCATCTCACTCTCTTTGAATCTTCTTTATCATGCTAGGATTAGCAGGAAAAAGCAAAAAATTTCAGAATTGCACCTTGCAATGTGGAGATATTACTGTTTGTGCATTTACAATATTCATTGATTTTTGCCATTGAAAAACATGTTTTTCATATACCAGAAATGTTTGAAGCTACTGACTGAATGAAAGGAGCTGGCATCTCACTCTCTTTGAATCTTCTTTATCATGCTAGGATTAGCAGGAAAAAGCAAAAAATTTCAGAATTGCACCTTGCAATGTGGAGATATTACTGTTTGTGCATTTACAATATTCATTGATTTTTGCCATTGAAAAACGTTTTTCATATACCAGAAATGTTTGAAGCTACTGACTGAATGAAAGGAGCTGGCATCTCACTCTCTTTGAATCTTCTTTATCATGCTAGGATTAAGAGGAAAAAGCAAAAAATTTCAGAATTGCACCTTGCAATGTGGAGATATTACTGTTTGTGCATTTACAATATTCATTGATTTTTGCCATTGAAAAACGTCCAGAAATGTTTGAAGCTACTGACTGAATGAAAGGAGCTGGCATCTCACTCTCTTTGAATCTTCTTTATCATGCTAGGATTAGCAGGAAAAAGCAAAAAATTTCAGAATTGCAATTTGCAATGTGGAGATATTACTGTTTGTGCATTTACAATATTCATTGATTTTTGCCATTGAAAAACATGTTTTTCATATACCAGAAATGTTTGAAGCTACTGACTGAATGAAAGGAGCTGGCATCTCACTCTCTTTGAATCTTCTTTATCATGCTAGGATTAGCAGGAAAAAGCAAAAAATTTCAGAATTGCACCTTGCAATGTGGAGATATTACTGTTTGTGCATTTACAATATTCATTGATTTTTGCCATTGAAAAACATGTTTTTCATATACCAGAAATGTTTGAAGCTACTGACTGAATGAAAGGAGCTGGCATCTCACTCTCTTTGAATCTTCTTTATCATGCTAGGATTAACAGGAAAAAGCAAAAAATTTCAGAATTGCACCTTGCAATGTGGAGATATTACTGTTTGTGCATTTACAATATTCATTGATTTTTGCCATTGAAAAACGTCCAGAAATGTTTGAAGCTACTGACTGAATGAAAGGAGCTGGCATCTCACTCTCTTTGAATCTTCTTTATCATGCTAGGATTAACAGGAAAAAGCTAAAAATTTCAGAACTGCACCTTGCAATGTGGAGATATTACTGTTTGTGCATTTACAATATTCATTGATTTTTGCCATTGAAAAACATGTTTTTCATATACCAGAAATGTTTGAAGCTACTGACTGAATGAAAGGAGCTGGCATCTCACTCTCTTTGAATCTTCTTTATCATGCTAGGATTAGCAGGAAAAAGCAAAAAATTTCAGAATTGCACCTTGCAATGTGGAGATATTACTGTTTGTGCATTTACAATATTCATTGATTTTTGCCATTGAAAAACGTTTTTCATATACCAGAAATGTTTGAAGCTACTGACTGAATGAAAGGAGCTGGCATCTCACTCTCTTTGAATCTTCTTTATCATGCTAGGATTAAGAGGAAAAAGCAAAAAATTTCAGAATTGCACCTTGCAATGTGGAGATATTACTGTTTGTGCATTTACAATATTCATTGATTTTTGCCATTGAAAAACGTCCAGAAATGTTTGAAGCTACTGACTGAATGAAAGGAGCTGGCATCTCACTCTCTTTGAATCTTCTTTATCATGCTAGGATTAGCAGGAAAAAGCAAAAAATTTCAGAATTGCAATTTGCAATGTGGAGATATTACTGTTTGTGCATTTACAATATTCATTGATTTTTGCCATTGAAAAACATGTTTTTCATATACCAGAAATGTTTGAAGCTACTGACTGAATGAAAGGAGCTGGCATCTCACTCTCTTTGAATCTTCTTTATCATGCTAGGATTAGCAGGAAAAAGCAAAAAATTTCAGAATTGCACCTTGCAATGTGGAGATATTACTGTTTGTGCATTTACAATATTCATTGATTTTTGCCATTGAAAAACATGTTTTTCATATACCAGAAATGTTTGAAGCTACTGACTGAATGAAAGGAGCTGGCATCTCACTCTCTTTGAATCTTCTTTATCATGCTAGGATTAACAGGAAAAAGCAAAAAATTTCAGAATTGCACCTTGCAATGTGGAGATATTACTGTTTGTGCATTTACAATATTCATTGATTTTTGCCATTGAAAAACGTCCAGAAATGTTTGAAGCTACTGACTGAATGAAAGGAGCTGGCATCTCACTCTCTTTGAATCTTCTTTATCATGCTAGGATTAACAGGAAAAAGCTAAAAATTTCAGAACTGCACCTTGCAATGTGGAGATATTACTGTTTGTGCATTTACAATATTCATTGATTTTTGCCATTGAAAAACATGTTTTTCATATACCAGAAATGTTTGAAGCTACTGACTGAATGAAAGGAGCTGGCATCTCACTCTCTTTGAATCTTCTTTATCATGCTAGGATTAGCAGGAAAAAGCAAAGAATTTCAGAATTGCACCTTGCAATGTGGAGATATTACTGTTTGTGCATTTACAATATTCATTGATTTTTGCCATTGAAAAACATGTTTTTCATATACCAGAAATGTTTGAAGCTACTGACAATGAAAGGAGCTGGCATCTCACTCTCTTTGAATCTTCTTTATCATGCTAGGATTAGCAGGAAAAAGCAAAAAATTTCAGAATTGCACCTTGCAATGTGGAGATATTACTGTTTGTGCATTTACAATATTCATTGATTTTTGCCATTGAAAAACATGTTTTTCATATACCAGAAATGTTTGAAGCTACTGACTGAATGAAAGGAGCTGGCATCTCACTCTCTTTGAATCTTCTTTATCATGCTAGGATTAACAGGAAAAAGCAAAAAATTTCAGAATTGCACCTTGCAATGTGGAGATATTACTGTTTGTGCATTTACAATATTCATTGATTTTTGCCATTGAAAAACGTCCAGAAATGTTTGAAGCTACTGACTGAATGAAAGGAGCTGGCATCTCACTCTCTTTGAATCTTCTTTATCATGCTAGGATTAGCAGGAAAAAGCAAAAAATTTCAGAATTGCACCTTGCAATGTGGAGATATTACTGTTTGTGCATTTACAATATTCATTGATTTTTGCCATTGAAAAACATGTTTTTCATATACCAGAAATGTTTGAAGCTACTGACTGAATGAAAGGAGCTGGCATCTCACTCTCTTTGAATCTTCTTTATCATGCTAGGATTAGCAGGAAAAAGCAAAAAATTTCAGAATTGCACCTTGCAATGTGGAGATATTACTGTTTGTGCATTTACAATATTCATTGATTTTTGCCATTGAAAAACATGTTTTTCATATACCAGAAATGTTTGAAGCTACTGACTGAATGAAAGGAGCTGGCATCTCACTCTCTTTGAATCTTCTTTATCATGCTAGGATTAACAGGAAAAAGCAAAAAATTTCAGAATTGCACCTTGCAATGTGGAGATATTACTGTTTGTGCATTTACAATATTCATTGATTTTTGCCATTGAAAAACGTCCAGAAATGTTTGAAGCTACTGACTGAATGAAAGGAGCTGGCATCTCACTCTCTTTGAATCTTCTTTATCATGCTAGGATTAACAGGAAAAAGCTAAAAATTTCAGAATTGCACCTTCCAATGTGGAGATATTACTGTTTGTGCATTTACAATATTCATTGATTTTTGCCATTGAAAAACATGTTTTTCATATACCAGAAATGTTTGAAGCTACTGACTGAATGAAAGGAGCTGGCATCTCACTCTCTTTGAATCTTCTTTATCATGCTAGGATTAGCAGGAAAAAGCAAAAAATTTCAGAATTGCACCTTGCAATGTGGAGATATTACGGTTTGTGCATTTACAATATTCATTGATTTTTGCCATTGAAAAACATGTTTTTCATATACCAGAAATGTTTGAAGCTACTGACTGAATGAAAGGAGCTGGCATCTCACTCTCTTTGAATCTTCTTTATCATGCTAGGATTAACAGGAAAAAGCAAAAAATTTCAGAATTGCACCTTGCAATGTGGAGATATTACTGTTTGTGCATTTACAATATTCATTGATTTTTGCCATTGAAAAACATCCAGAAATGTTTGAAGCTACTGACTGAATGAAAGGAGCTGGCATCTCACTCTCTTTGAATCTTCTTTATCATGCTAGGATTAGCAGGAAAAAGCAAAAAATTTCAGAATTGCACCTTGCAATGTGGAGATATTACTGTTTGTGCATTTACAATATTCATTGATTTTTGCCATTGAAAAACATGTTTTTCATATACCAGAAATGTTTGAAGCTACTGACTGAATGAAAGGAGCTGGCATCTCACTCTCTTTGAATCTTCTTTATCATGCTAGGATTAGCAGGAAAAAGCAAAAAATTTCAGAATTGCACCTTGCAATGTGGAGATATTACTGTTTGTGCATTTACAATATTCATTGATTTTTGCCATTGAAAAACGTTTTTCATATACCAGAAATGTTTGAAGCTACTGACTGAATGAAAGGAGCTGGCATCTCACTCTCTTTGAATCTTCTTTATCATGCTAGGATTAACAGGAAAAAGCAAAAAATTTCAGAATTGCACCTTGCAATGTGGAGATATTACTGTTTGTGCATTTACAATATTCATTGATTTTTGCCATTGAAAAACATGTTTTTCATATACCAGAAATGTTTGAAGCTACTGACTGAATGAAAGGAGCTGGCATCTCACTCTCTTTGAATCTTCTTTATCATGCTAGGATTAACAGGAAAAAGCAAAAAATTTCAGAATTGCACCTTGCAATGTGGAGATATTACTGTTTGTGCATTTACAATATTCATTGATTTTTGCCATTGAAAAACATCCAGAAATGTTTGAAGCTACTGACTGAATGAAAGGAGCTGGCATCTCACTCTCTTTGAATCTTCTTTATCATGCTAGGATTAGCAGGAAAAAGCAAAAAATTTCAGAATTGCACCTTGCAATGTGGAGATATTACTGTTTGTGCATTTACAATATTCATTGATTTTTGCCATTGAAAAACGTTTTTCATATACCAGAAATGTTTGAAGCTACTGACTGAATGAAAGGAGCTGGCATCTCACTCTCTTTGAATCTTCTTTATCATGCTAGGATTAACAGGAAAAAGCAAAAAATTTCAGAATTGCACCTTGCAATGTGGAGATATTACTGTTTGTGCATTTACAATATTCATTGATTTTTGCCATTGAAAAACGTCCAGAAATGTTTGAAGCTACTGACTGAATGAAAGGAGCTGGCATCTCACTCTCTTTGAATCTTCTTTATCATGCTAGGATTAACAGGAAAAAGCAAAAAATTTCAGAATTGCACCTTGCAATGTGGAGATATTACTGTTTGTGCATTTACAATATTCATTGATTTTTGCCATTGAAAAACGTCCAGAAATGTTTGAAGCTACTGACTGAATGAAAGGAGCTGGCATCTCACTCTCTTTGAATCTTCTTTATCATGCTAGGATTAGCAGGAAAAAGCAAAAAATTTCAGAATTGCACCTTGCAATGTGGAGATATTACTGTTTGTGCATTTACAATATTCATTGATTTTTGCCATTGAAAAACATGTTTTTCATATACCAGAAATGTTTGAAGCTACTGACTGAATGAAAGGAGCTGGCATCTCACTCTCTTTGAATCTTCTTTATCATGCTAGGATTAGCAGGAAAAAGCAAAAAAT